>NW_026876660.1:0-201290 GCF_032173495.1 Musca vetustissima
ACTTGAGGATATTCTTAACCTCAGCAAAAACATATTGACATTCATGTTTAGCTATCAGAAAGAAAAATTGTAATCGCTTTTCTATAGGTTGATAGTTATGATCCGACCAGACACACCATATGGTACGATATATCACCTGTATGCGTACGATATGTTATAACAAACTGTTACTATTGTTGTTATCTATATGTTATGTACGTATGTATGTATTCGTCTATGTATTTAAGTTTGCTCGTTGTTGTATTTCGTTGCTATAAAACTTCTATATTCAATAATGCTGTGTTGTTGTTGTTAGAATTGCATTTTATTATTATAGAACTTTTGAACAGAAAGAGAATTGGTCTCTCGTAGCCAAGTGTACATGACATTTGTGATTGATAATAGTTTAGTAAATAAATATATATTATATATTTGTACATTACCTCTAATAGATGATGAGATATGTATATCTAATATCTATAAATGTGTGTAAATGTAATAGGGTGGCACGAAGTAGTGTATTTAAAAACTGTGGATTTAAACCAGCAAGGAAAGTAGTAAAGTCGGACGGGACCAACTATATGATACTTTTCACCACTTTGTGTATATTCAACAGATGAATCCTAAGAGACGTCGCATTTTTAATGGACCGGTAAGATGAAATTGGATCCATAAACATGTCATTCTGCAACCTATACTAAATTTTTCATTTGGATATAGAGTTGCTTCTTACAATGGGACAAAAATATGTGAATCAATGTAAGGGGACCGCCCCCCCCCCCCATTCTCGGGGTCAAAAATTTTCATTTGGATATAGAGTTGCTTCTTACAATGGGACAAAAATATGTGAATCAATGTAAGGGGACCGCCCCCCCCCCCCCCCATTCTCGGGGTCAAAAAATTTTTTTGATTGAATTAGAATCTACATTAATTCAAGAATGTCCCTACAAAATTTCATGTGAAAATCTCAAGAACTCTTGAAGATATATCCGATTTATTGTGTCAGCATCAAATGACGTCTAAAGAGCTTCTCAAACTTTAAATGGGTTTTTCTCTTTTGCGAATGGCGGGCACGATAACTCAAAAACTAATAACCCAATCAATTCCAAATTTTTACACGTTTCTCTGCGAGTATATAGCTATCGTATGAACTACGATAAAGACAATCGGTGAATATCTTCCTCATTTTTTAACTTGATTTTTGGTCAAAAATCGGCGATTTTCGAAAAATATTTTTTCAAAGGTCGGCCATTTTGTTAATTTTAGAGCGAAGTCAATAATCCTAGTTCATACGAGAGCCAGACATGTACTCTTTCTAACACCGTTGGAATTTTCGGATTCCGATGTTCTAATGAGGAGTTATCATGCCCGCCATCAAAAATAAGGACTTCTCTTTAATTACAAAAAACAACAACAAAACAATTACAAAATTTTTTGTAAATTATTTTTCTTCTCTTTTAAATATTTAAATGTATATGTGCAAAGTTACAAACCTTAACAAGCATTGGTATTGATTTACGAGAAGGGGGGGTGGGAGGTCGTGTGGTGTGTGTGGCCTTGAGATGTCAACGTCCGCCGCTAGAAAATATGGCCTTAAAAGTCAAACTTTGAGTTGCATATTAAAACAAAATGGAACATTTAGAAGACCTGAATTTCAACCACACTAATAGCGGTCATAATCCAGTAGAAAATACTCTCTTGCGTGACAATTTCGTTGACGAAACGTCGTCGAAATGCTATGTCGTCAAAAATGTCGTTCTTCTCGAAATATGAAAACAAAACAAAACCAGTGAGCGGAGCAGTATAGTCGGACGGGGCCGACCATACGATACCCTACACAACTACCAAGGAATTAAAATTTTCTGCGGATGTTTATTCCGAACCTGGGCAACATTTCGTTATATTTGCACCCTCTAGCCCGATTAGAGGTAAACAGCACCTCTTCCTCACACTGACATATTTTCCGAATATTACGAGTATTCAGTACAGCTATTGTCCAAATTCCCTTCACCGTTGTGTTGTGATGTTCGGCTTTCATTTGTGGTCTATTGACTCGAAATAACACAAAAAATTAAGTTTTCGTTCCACTTCATTCCAAAATTATTATCTGATCATCACCGAAAATTATAGGCGTTGACAGGAACCTCATGGAACATTTCAAAGCAATCAGCGTTATAGTTCCGCTCCCTAGAGTGATAATGGGTTACTAATAAATATACGAATACGGAGATACCTGTAAATATTTAGGTGAAGCTCCCACATCCGAGCACATACAACAATATAATTGGTATTAATTTAAAGGTCAACCACTCCCCTTGGATATAATATCAACTTCTCTCGGTTAAATATTGACCGATCTTTATCAAAACAGGCATGCTTATTCTTTGGACCGATACCTTTCTCCATGCAAAAGTTCGCGATGTTTGGGCCATAATTGCGACCTCTGGAGCGACCAGAAAATCAGACAAAAATTAAGTATTTGGTCCATTTCATCCCCTAAATATTAACCGATCTTTTCCAAAAAACAATAGGGGTCTTCACTGGCCAGAACCCATTCTACATGCAAAATTTCGTGATTGGTCCATAACTGTGGCCTATATCGTGTTTACAAATTATAATGGACAGACATTGTTGTCTGCAAAGTGTCTACAAGGAATTGCCATTGTCTTACACGATTCGTTGATGTTGTCTGCACGACACTTTCTACTGGGAATTACCAGGTTATGACTATGGTGCCGAATGTGCCCATAAAATGCCGAAGCTACCCCGGGTAGGGACATATTAGGCTGTTAATAGCATATGCACAAATACATAATAACTTGTACCACAGTGTGGTGAAGGGTATAAAAAAATATTTTCAAGACCATATCATAAGCGTGGATTTTTTCAAAAAATATTTTCAGAACTCTATATAAAGCTTGATTTTTTTAAACAAATATTCTCAAAACCCTATCAAACCCTATGGATTTTTTAAAAAATATTTTCAAGACCATATCATAAGCGTGGATTTTTTAAACAAATATTTTCAGGACTCTATTATAAACGTGGATTTTTTAAACAAATATTTTCAGGACTCTATTATAAACGTGGATTTGTAAAAAAAAATATTTTTAAAATACTACCATATGCGTGCATATTTTATAAGACTATTTTTAAGACCCTGGCATACACGTAGATTTTTTAACAATATTTTCAAAATGCTTAAATTTTTTAAGAAGACAAAAAAACGGGAGATTTTTTAGAAATAGTTTTCAAGATGCCTACACCATAGTGGATATTAAAAAATATATTTTTATTTAAAAAAAATATGTTTTCCATGACTAAAATTGACGTAAAGTATTAGTATTAGTTTTGCATTTTATTATCCACTACACCCTAATGTTTCCTTCTCAGTTTTTACATCATATTAACTAATATGTCTGTAAGTGGCATTTGACACACATACTTACAAGTATTATTTCTTTCTTTCTATTTACTTTTATATCAGGTGTTAACAACAACATCAGTCAGAAGAAGAAAAAAACACAAAAATGTGAAGTGATGTGCAAAAGAAATTTAATTAAAATGTTAACAATTGTGATGTTGGTGTGAACTTCCAAGGAATCTTGAAATTAAAAAAAATCGAAATTTTTTGGAGTTGATATGAAATTGAAATGTGTAAAAGAATTCTAAGGAAACTATTCAATAAAAATAAATTTATACAATTCAATAACATATTTAATAAAAATACTGAATGTGATAATGATAAATATCACCGATTAAATATAAATAAATAAAAAAATATTTTTAACAAAATCCTCTGCGTCTGTAGGGGCATGAACAAATAATTTTAAAAAATCCACGCTTGCGATAGGTCCATAAAAATATTCTTAAAAAATCCAAGCCTGTGATAGGTCCATGAAAAATATTTGTAAAAATCCACAACTGTTGTAGGAGCATGAAATAATATTTTAAAAAAAATCCACGATTGGAATAGGTTCAAAAAGAAATATTTTTGAAAAGCCACGATTGGAATAGGTCCAAGAAAAAATATTTTTTAACCAGTAAGGAAAGTAGTAAAGTCGGACTGGGCCGACTTTATGAAACCCTTCACCAGTATAGTCGGACGGAGCCGACCATATGATACCTTACACAACTTCCACGAAAATCTAACTTTATGTGGTTGTATATTCAGAGCTTGGGCAATATTTCGCGATATTTGCACTCTCTTGACAGACTAGATGTCAACAAATATTTCTAATATTCAATAGACGAGGGCTGTACTTGTCTAGATTCTCTTTAACCGTGGGTTATGTTGTGATGTTGGGCTTTCAATTGTGGCCTATAGATCGACTCGAAAAAAACAAAAACAAATTAAGTTTTCTGTCCACTTCATCCCTGATCATCACCGAAAATTATAGGCGTTGTCCTTGAGCATAACTGGGATCTCATGGAAAATTTCAAAGCGATCAGCGCTATATTTCCACCCTCTAGTGTGGTAATGGGTTACTAAATAATATCTCAGTACGTAAGCACCCGTAAATATTTAAGTGTAACTCCTACATACGAGTACATACGACCATATAATTGGTATCAATTTAAAGGTCAACCACTTCTCTTGAACTTACTATCAACTTCTGGGGTCTAGGTCCTTCATGGGCAAATATATACGTCATAGAATACCAATTTTGTAATTTTTCACACAAAAGTCAGGGTCCATTTGGCCCGCTAAATATTGACCAATTCTTATCAAAACAGGCATGCTTATTCCCTGGCCCGATCCCCTTCTCCATGTAAAATTTCGCGATGTACGGGCCATAATTGCGGCCTCTGGAGCGATCAGAAAAACGGACAAAAATTAAGTATTTGGTCCATTTCATCCCCTAAATATTAACCGATCTTTACCAAAAACAATAGGGGTCTTCATTGGCCAGAACCCATCCTACATGCAAAATTTCGTGAAGATTGGTTCATAACTTTGGTCTGTATCGTGCTTACAAATTATGATGGACAGACGGACAGACGGACGGACACACATGTCCAGATCGGCTCCACTAGTCGAGATATAATGATCGGTATACTTAAAGGTGGGTCTAGGACCAATATTTCGCTGCGTTTCAAACTCTTTGGGCTGTACAAAGCTATAATACCCTGACAACATAGTTGTGTAGGGTATAAAAATATCCAATATGATAATGATGGATATAACCGATTGAAGTAGGCCAATGAAAAACAATTTAAAAATCCACGCCAATTGTAGGTCCATGAAAAATTATTTTTTAAAAATCCACGCCAATTGTAGGTCCATGAAAAATTATTTTTAAAAAATCCACGCCTATTGTAGGTCCATTAAAAATTATTTTTAAAAAATCCACGCCAATTGTAGGTCCCTGAAAAATTATTTTTAAATAATCCACGCCTGTTGTAGGTCCATGAAAAATTATTTTTAAAAAATCCACGCCTATTGTAGGTCCATTAAAAATTATTTTTAAAAAATCCACGCCAATTGTTTAGACCCTGAAAAATTATTTTTAAATAATCCACGCCTGTTGTAGGTCCATGAAAAATTATTTTTAAAAAATCCACGCCTATTGTAGGTCCATGAAAAATTATTTTTAAAAAATCCACGCCTATTGTAGGTCCATGAAAAATTATTTTTAAAAAATCCACGCCTATTGTAGGTCCATGAAAAATTATTTTTAAAAAATCCACGCCTATTGTAGGTCCATGAAAAATTATTTTTAAAAAATCCACGCCTATTGTAGGTCCATGAAAAATTATTTTTAAAAAATCCACGCCTATTGTAGGTCCATGAAAAATTATTTTTAAAAAATCCACGCCTATTGTAGGTCCATGAAAAATTATTTTTAAAAAATCCACGCCTATTGTAGGTCCATGAAAAATTATTTTTAAAAAATCCACGCCTATTGTAGATCCATGAAAAATTATTTTTAAAAAAATCCACGCCTATTGCAGGTCCATGAAAAATTATTTTTAAAAAATCCACGCCTATTGTAGGTCCATGAAAAATTATTTTTAAAAAATCCACGCCTATAACAGGTCACTGAAAACATATTTTTAAAAAATTAACGCCAGTTGTAGGTCCATAAAAAATATTCTTAAAAAATCCACGACTATTGTAGGTCCATAAAATTATGGGTTCGTGTGTACATATACTTGTGCTTGTGTAATTTCAAAAGTATAACAAACTAAAATTCGACGACTAGTTATTTATTCGTTCATAAATTATACAATTTATTATTTATTTATTTTTTTTTTTTAAATGGTCTAATTAAAAAAAGTAGCCAACCGCAATCACTCAACAATTAATTAAACGATACTTATTGAACGAACTATCAGAGAAAACAAATTTCGAAAGAAAAATAATTAGAATAATTCAACAGAAGGCGTCAAATGTTTGCGGAATGGGTGTTTACCTCAAAAATTTTTGTTCAAAATTCCAGACAAGTCAATTGCCAGACAAAAACACATGCACACACACATAGCTGCTCTTGAAAACAATTTGCAATGAATTTTTGTATGTGTGTGCGAAAAAGAAATTTTCAATAAAACAATGGCGTTAAATTGTTAGGAAAATATTTGAAGAACCAATCAAATAATATTGCAAAAAAATCTGAACAACAGAAAATTAAATTCGAAAAAATATGGGCCACAATCTGCCACACAAGCAGGCAAGCCACCACACACACACAGAGGCAGATAGGCAGACATACGTATAAGTTTAACTAATGAAATAACAATTATATTATTATGATGAATAAATTTAATAATTTTTTTGCTCAATAAACTTGAAAACAAAAATATTAATTTATTTGTTTGTGTGTGTATTTTTCATTCTTCTTGCCTTCAATCAAATTGATTTCATATATAGTTTTTTGTTAAAGATATTGCAATATGAATATGTATTTAATACGAAAACAAAAAAAAAAACTAATGTTATACAATTAAATAAATATTAGTTAAAATTGGCTTTTGTTTGTTTGGCAAATGACAGCATACGAACAACAACAACATCACCATTGAATAAATATTTCAAGGTTGCCTACTTTCTGAGACAGCGTGTCTGTCTCTAGCAATTATGACTCGGTACACAAAACTAGAATACAGAGCAAATAATTGCCACACAATACTGCTGTGGGGAAATTGTTTCTTGTAATTGCTCAAGGATTTTTATTAATTCATTCTTGTAGAAGGAAATCGATGGCATAAAAACCATACAAGCGGAAAATTGCTAATTCCGTACTCTATGAATGCCAACAGGTAAAACACATGGCACCTGAAGCCACTTCTTAAGCAGACAAGGTTCGATACTTTCAGGGTTTAGTTCGTCAGTAGACACATTATTACTAACCACGCCTGGGATAGGTCGATGAAAAAGATATTTTTAATATATCCACGCCTGGTATAGGTCGATGAAAAAGATATTTTTAATATATCCACGCCTGGTATAGGTCGATAAAAAATATTTTCAATAAATCCACGCCTTTTTAGGTCCATAAAAATATTTAAAAAAATCCACGTCTGTAATAGGTCCATGAATATATTTTTAAAAAAATCACGCCTTTATAGTTCTATAAAAAAATATTTTTTAAAAACCCACGCCTATGATAGGTCAATGAAAAAACCAGTAAGGAAAGTTCAAAAGTCGGACGGGGCCGATTATTTGATACCCTTCACCACTTTGGGTACATACAAGAGATGATAAATTGTACAATACAATATGTACAATACAGTATGATAGAATAATCTTTAGATGACTATTGAGATGGAATCGGGTGAAAAACAAAAATATTTATATGGGAGATATATGTAAATCTGAACCGATTTCAACAAAATTCCACACAAATCCAACTCGACTTAATTCAGTATGCTGTGCAAAATTTTGTCTCAATCGGGCCAATATTGGCAGCATGGTGCACCATTAGCATAAAATCGGACGAAATTATATATGGGATCTAAATCTAAATCTGAATCGATTTCAACAAAACTTCACTGATGTCAAACTAGACTAAATTCCGTAGGCTGTCCAAAATTTTATCCCAATAGGTTGCTCTATTTACCGACAAGCTATATTTTTAGCAGACCAAAACTTTAAAAACGTCTTTTTAGTTGAACGATTTGAAAGTGAATGAAAAATTATATTTATTGGCATAGGTTTCAAGGTATAGAAAAATTCAATTCACAAGGCATACATGGTTTTGTTTGCACAGGTATTTTTACATACAGTATATTTCAATACCCCCACTCAAATAAGAACAAAGTACATAAACTGTACTCCCATTTGAATTGAACAAAAATTATGTTTATCCGTAGGAACTGCTTTCGTTAAATTGTCTGCTACCATATCTTGAGTTTTGACTCCAACAAATTCTACAATATTTGACTCCCTCTTTTCCCGTATAAAATGATGACGGACGTCAAATATTTGCTAGTTGATGCTAAATGCATTGCACTTTGATCGTCGCAATATATTGTTGTGGGATTTTTATCGCGTTTGGGGTTAAGTTCTATTTCGAGACTTCTGAGCAATACAATTTCTTGCAATGCAGCGGAAAGTGTCATGTATTCAGCTTCTGTTGATGATAATGCGACTGTTGCGGTTGATGTTTTGAAGCCCAAAATACAAATGCGCCTCGAAGTATATTCACATATCCCGTTACTGACCTCCATTCATTGGAATGATTTGCCCAGTCAGAACCAGAATATGCAATTAAGTCGTTGTTACCATTCTTAGAGAAATTCAATTTGGCATCCTTTGTTCCCTTAAATATCTGAAAATCCGTTTCACAGTACACCAATGAGCTTTTCCTGGACAATTGTTAAAAGTACATAACTTATTTACTGCTTGGCAAATATCTGGTCTAGTGCATTGCGATGCAAAACGTAGACTTCCAACTTCTTGTTGATATGGTATGTCAAACATATCCTTTATTTCATCATCTGTTTTGGGAGACATATCTTTTGAAAGTTTAACATTTGTATCCATTGGAGTTGACACTGGAGTGCAGTTTTCTATATTAAACTTCTTCAAAAGTCCATCTATATACTCTTCTTGGTCCAAATATATATTGTCATCATTTCTTGAAATCCGAATGCTTAACAACTGCCTTGCTTCTCCAAAAACTTTATATTAAATTTAGTCATTAGTTGAGCTTTTAAATTTTCCAACTATGGGTTCTCATTGCTGAATAATAAAATGTCATCGACATAAATAGCCAAAAATGCCATATTTGATCCATTTCTATGCATATAAATGCAAGGATCCAATTTAGATTTTAAAAGCCCTAATTTTATGAGGGATTTATCCAATATTGTATTCCAAACTAGACTCGACTGCTTAAGCCCATACACTGCTTTGTTGAGCTTTAAAACGTGACTATAATATTTCATTGGAATACCTTCAGGTTAACAACAATTCTTTCACTTCTGCGTGGAAACGATGGAACGTCTTGATTATCTACATGATCAATATTGACGCTTTCAACTTCACTTCATGTTCATCTTCTGAAACTGATGAACATGACCCAAAATCACTTTGACTATCTAGATTATCTTGTTCCTCCAATTGAACCATATAACGTGGAATTTCATCTCCGTCCTGGTTTTTGTTTTCTGTGCAAGTGTAATGAAAATCGTTCACGTGAAAAATTACATCTCGACATACAAAGACTTTTTTCGATTCAAGCTATAAACACGATATCCTTTGGACGTGTTCAAATAACCGACAAAAACACATTTTTCCAATTTTTAGTTCAGTTTACGTCGTTTGGAAGAATATGGCACATTGCAGTACATCTAAATTTATTTATTATATACCTAGCACAATATACAGCTTCTGCCCAGAAAGATTTCGGCATTCGTGCATCACACGCGCCTTTCGTCGTCTGATGAATTATTCAGCTTTTCCTTAGTTCTTACGTACTCCTCACCGTCAGTACGCATAATTTTGATGGATTTTTCACATTGGTTTTGCACTTCGGCTTTGAATCCAAGAAAACGACCCGCAACTTCATTTTTTTACTTTTCATGAAATATACCCTTACCCTGCGAGTATAGCCATCCACAAATGTTACAAAATATCGATTTCCGCCTAAAGATTCCACTTTCATTTTGCCCCAAACATCTGAGTGAATAATATCTAATACTGTTGATGCTCTGTGTCCTTCCGAGGGGAAACTGAGGCGGTGTTGCCTTCCTTTGGCACATGAAATACACGAGTCTACGGAATCTTTGCCCAATTGCACACCCTTTACTTAGGCGAAAGTTTCAAATTTTGGGAGCTCCGCTATCAATATAACATTCCTCGGATGACGATTCTGCCCTTAACGCTGCAAACATTGTAGTATCCTTATTTGCAAATTTTCTTTCCTTTCGTTTTGATGGAACCATGGGTCTATCTCGATTCCTTTTGCCTGTTACAAGCATATGTACAAAGACATAATACCCTGTACCACAGTGTGGTGAAGGGTATAAACACTTGTCACCTGCTACAACAAACTCACTTAAAACGAAACACTTTATAACTCAACAAAATAAAAAAACAATTCTAATTATTTCTAAACTGTACAATGTTTATTAGTTGCCATTATTACTACTAAGCTTTCAAGCGTCAAGCGTGAGCTGAAAAATAATTACCTAATATAATTTAAACGCTCAGCCGCTTTCAAATCCCTGGAAGACAAATGTTTTGTTCTAAACTTGTTCTTTAGTACTCATTTCGTTTTTTTACTATTTCTGAAATAGAAAAAACTTCCTCCCTGTTGTAGCGGTGAATAAATCAAGAAAGAAAAATTGTGTTTTGCAACAAAACTTTTTGAGTGTAACGCCCCAAGGAAAGGCAACAATGGCACGAGGAAAATGCCAAATAGCAAAAACAACAACAATGACAACACCAACAACATCATTGTCAACGCAAAAAATATTTACTCAGTTCGTAAACAGTTTTATTTGATTTTAACAACTTACACAACTGACACTGTAATTAAGTTCGGTTAAGTCGTTAAAAGATCTCACGGTAAGTATTATCATTTGCCCGTAAACATTGTTGTTGCTGCTGGAATTATTCCGAAGAGACAGGCAGACAGTCAGATAGGCGGGTAGACAGGCAATGCGACAACAAACTATTGCAAATTATTTGTTGGGTGTCACTCCCGTTAGCTATGTTTTCGGCGTTTTATCATTCATTGGCACAAATAAGCACCCTTAGACACACAGCTGGTTGGTTGGTTGTTCGATTCGATAGTTGGACTCGATGGGTTGCATGACGGGTTGAACTGGTTGCCGGAGCTGTACTAGTTCTGTTAAGTACTTCTAAACTACCGTACTTAAGTAATTTAATAAAAAAATCTATGCTGCAGTTGAAATACAACATGAACAACGAATACAACAACAACACCGACAACAGTAACAACAACAGTATTTAGTTATTACTACTTGAGACGTAATCCTATTAACTTGAATTGCCATTTGAGCCAGCCAGTCAGTTAGACGTTCGAGTTCGCTCGTTCGTTCGTTCATTGTTCCCCATTTTTTGTGCTATTTTAATGAGTTGCGTTTTCAGAGTGTTCAACAACATTTGCGACTTGTCTTCTGTGGCAAAAGATTTAAACAAATACTTTGAGAAAAATAACATAGATGCCAGATCTTTTTCATGGACTTATCACAAATATTTTTAAGGGACTATCACAGGCGTGGATCCATAACAAGTGTGGCTTTTCTAAAAATATTTTTTCATGCAACTATCCCAGGCGTGGATGAAGAGTATATAGTATGGAGAGTATATTAATTTTGTCATTCCGTTTGTAACTCATCGAAATATTCATTTCCGACCCTATAAAGCAGGGTGCGAAGAATGATTAAAATGTGGTCTTTCTCACGCATGATCACGCGCAATGTTTTCAATTTATCGCGAATGATAAAGTTACAGTGAATGAACAAGCATTTGCAATCTCTCGCGAATGTTCGATAAAACTTTGCTGCAAGCGACGTCGATTCATTCATTCGCTAGTATTCCTTGCTGAAAAACTCAAAAAACAAATGTTCGCCAAATACGTGAAAACGAATTTTTTACGCTCTTCCCGTGTCTGGTGTGGAATAACAAAACACATGTCCACAACACAACTATTGACTTCACAAACGTTTGTTGTTGGTGTTCTTGTTGCTGTTTTGAGCATTCGCGAGAATTCGGGAATGTTTGTTTTCATTCGTGAGAGAATGTCAGAAAGAATTTCAACCACCGAAACGAAACGAACGAATGTTGTTGTGTGCTCTCACTCGTTTGTTATGGTTGTGCGAACATTCTTTGGCGAATGCTCGTTTGGTAAAGAATTTATCGCCATAAATTCATTCATATATTTCATATATTTCGATATGCCCGAAATTTGATATAACGTACTGAATTGAGCCTGTCTGCCAAGTTTCGTGAAAATCGGTTCAGATTTATATAGTTAATGAAAATGGTGTACCAAAGACGAAGCATTAAGTCTAGAATGATGTGTGCAAAATTTCTTGAAAATCGGTTCAGATTTAGATATAGCGCCCATATATATGTTCAACCGATTTAACGTAAATTGCGTACCAAAGTCTCTATATATCTTCCGATTTGCACGAAATTTGGTGCAGGTTTAGATATAGCTCCCATATATAGTTTCGTCCGATTTTATGTAAATGGTGCACCCAAGTCCCTAAATATATTTCGTTATGCTCGAAATTTGATATAACGTACTGTATTGAGCCTAGAGTGATGTCTGCCAAGTTTCGTGAAAATCGGTCAAGATTTAGATATAGCTCCCATATATATATTTTCCTTCGATTTTATGTGAAGTGTGCACTCAAAGTTTGTACGATTGACACACAATTTTTTTGAAACCGATGCAGATGCAGACACAGGTTCCATATATATTACAATCGGGTATCTGATTGAGATGAAATTTTTTTAATAAAATCGAATTACATAAATTTGTCCCATTGCACGCAAACGACTCTAAACTTGCCCAAATGAAATGAAATTGAGCATAGGTTACAGAAAGAGCAGATATTAAAGTTTGTTTAAATTCATGTCAATGTTCATTCGAAAAGGCGGAGTCTGTTAGGAGACATATTTAGAATATACCTAAAGTGGTGAAGGGTATCATATAGTCGGCCCAGTCCGACTTTACTACTTTCCTTACTGATTTAAAACTATTTTTTCGTGGTCCTATCTTAGGCGTGGATTTTTTAAAAATATTTTAAAGATCTTTTGTTTCGTGGACCTACCCCAGCCGTGGATTTTTTAAAAATATTTTTTTCGTGGACCTATCCAAGACGTTGGTTTTTTAAAAATATTTCTTTAACATTTTTTCGTGGAATCTGGCAACCCCTCCCAAAATTTGCACACACATTGCCTTACTTGAGAGTTCTACTTTTAGAATAAGAAAAATGTTTGCAAACGAAAAATAAATATCATTGCGTTTTCATGTTGAGGTTTCTGAACTACTTTACTTTATCCGCATGTTGTTCAATGAGTTGGAAATGTTCTTTCTCGATGTTGTTTTTGTTGTTCTTGTTCCTTATTTGTGTTTCAGTTACCAGTGATTCCATTTTAGTCATGTTTTGCTAGAGCAGTTAAGGCTATTTGGCTTACTGTGGATTGAGTTGTTCTTATTTTCTTCCACTTCTTCTTCTTCTTATATCACTTCTACAAGTTTTTGCTTTAAAAAATGGTAAAGCAGGTGGTGGTGATATACACGCAAAAATATATAAGTCAGTATGCCGTTTCTGCGATTTCATTTAGTTTATTCCCTCTTACCTTCCCTTCCCATTCTGAGTTACAATTGCTTTAAATTTATTTTATTTTCAGTTGTTGTTGTGTTTTTGTTTTACTTTACTTTAATAGTGGTGTTGTTTCGTCCGTGTCTACAAACGGTGATATCTCCAGCCAGCCAGACATTAAGTGCTCTCGTTTACAAATATAGAATAAAAAAACATATCTCAAGAATTGTCAGAACTTCATCAACAACTGCGGCAGCAAATCACCCGGTCAGGTTATGATTACTTCAAATGGCAAAATAAACAGACAGACAGCGAGACAAACAGACTGACAGATACTCATAACACACTCTGATATACAGTCAAGATAGTTGTGAATCAGGCTATAACATTGAAATGCCATCAGCTGAAGGTGGCTTTGAGTGATGAACCTATTTTTTCAAGAGCTTATTTATTTGTGTGCTCTAATCTACTAACTTAATAGAAGTTGGCAAACATTCGTACAAAAGTTGGAGAGTAATTTACTAAGATCCGTCATTATTCTACAAAGCTCATCAATCAACTGTGTGACTCTGGCATTACCTGTGTTGAATTCTTGAACATTTTTTTTAAATCCCCACCTGGGATCGGTCGATTAAAAATATTTTTAAAAAATCCACGGCTGTTATAGGTCGATTAAAAATATTTTTTAAAAATCCACGGCTGTTATAGGTTGATGAAAAACCAGTAAAGAAAGAAGTAAAGTCGGACAGGGCCGACTACATGACACCCTTCACCACTTTGGGTATATTGTACATATGTATCCCCACAATTGCATGTCAATGTTGCCTCGAAGGAAAATACTCATGCATTTCTGCAACCTATGATAAATTTAATTTCATTCGGGCAGATTTAGAGTCGTCTGCGTACCATGGGACAAATTTATGGAAAACTATTTATAGCAAAATTGATACTTTCTATTCGGTACACTGTGCTGTTAAAAATTTAATTTTAATCAGACACCCGTTCGAAATACATACGGAAGCTATGGCTGCATTTGCACCAATTTCAACAAAACGCAATAAGGCCATGCAAGTTTCAATTTGATACGTTGTGCAAATTTTCGTGTTAATCGGAGAAACATTAGGAATTTGGAGCACCAAATTTCGTGCAAATCGCTTCATCATTTACCTAAAATCGGACGAAAATATATATGGGAGCTATATCTAAATCTGAACCGATTTTCATGAAACTTAACACACATCACTCTAGACTTAATATAGTACGATTTGCCAAATTTCATGGAAATCGAAAGATATATAGGTACTTTGGTGCACCATTTCCTAAAATCGGACGAAATTATATATGGCAGCTATATCTAAATCTGAACCGATTTTCACGAAATTTTATACACATCCTTCTAGACTTAATTTAGTACGCTATCCCAAATTTCGTGCAAATCGGAAGATATATACAGTACACAATTTACATTAAATCGGACGAAAATATATACGGGAGCTATATCTAAATCTGAACCGATTTTCACGAAACTTAACACACATTACTCTAGACTTAATATAGTACGATTTGCCAAATTTCGTGGAAATCGAAAGATATATAGGTACTTTGGTGCACCATTTATATTAAATCGGTCGAACATATATATGGGAGCTATATCTAAATCTGAACCGATTTTCACGAAACTTACCACTCACCATTCTTGACTTAATTCAGTACGATATGCCAAATTTCGTGCAAATCGGAAGATATATAGGGACTTTGGTACACCATTTACATTAAATCGGTCGAACAGATATATGGAAGCTATATCTAAATCTGTACCGATTTTCAAGAAATTTTACACACATCATTCTAGGCTAAATTCAGTACGATATGCCAAATTTCGTGCAAATTTGGTACACCATTTACATTAAATCGGACGAAAATTGGAGCTATATCTAAATCTGAACCGATTTTTAACAATTTCAATAGGGTGCCAAATTTCATCTAATTCGAATAATAAATGCGACCTGTACATTGTTTACAATTTAACATCTACAGACGGACGGACACGCATAAATCGATTCAGAAAGTGATTCTATGCATATTCTCAAAAGGAACCATGTGTCCCTCTCGTTTCCTTTTGCCTGTTACAAACATATGCACAAAGACATAATACCCTGTACCACAGTGTGGTGAAGGGTATAAAAATCCACGCCTAGGATAAATCCATGAACAAATATTTTAAACCAGTGAGCGGAGCAGTGTAGTCGGACGGGGCCGACCATATGATACTCTACACAACTTCCACGAAAATCTAACTTTGTGTAGTTCTATATTCTGAGCTTAGGCAATATTTCTCGATATTTTTACCCTCTTGACCGACTAGAGGTCAACAAATATTAGTAATATTCAGTACATCACTTCTAATTACTTGTCCAAATTTCTTGCCGCGTGGGTTGTGTTGCGATGTTCGGCTTTCAATGTGGCATATAGATCGACTCGAAAAAAAGACAAAACCATAAGTTTTCGGTCCACTTCATACTGAAATTATTATCTGATCGTCACCGAAAATTATAGACGTTGTACTTGACCATAAATGGAACCTCATGGAACATTTCAAAGCGATCAGCGCTATATTTCCGCCCTCTAGTGTGGTAATTGATTACTAAATAGTATATGAATACGTAAGCAACTGTAAATATTTAAGTGTAACTTCCACATCCGAGTACACACGACAATATAATTGGTATCAATTTAAAGGCCAACCGCTCCTCTTGGGTATACTATCAACTTCTCGGCTCTATGCCCTTGAGGAGTAAACATATACGCTATAGAATACAATTTTTTAATTTTTCACACAAAAGTCAGGGTCCATTTAACCCTCTAAATATTGACCGATCTTTATCAAAATAGGCATGCTTATTTTTTGACCCAATCCCCTTCTCCATGTAAAAATTCGAGATGTTTAAGCAATAATTGCGGCCTCTGGAGCGACCAGAAAGACCGACAAAAATTCAGTATTTGGTCCATTTCATCCTTCATTGGGTTGAACCCATCCTACATGCAAAATTTCGTGAAGATTGGTCCATAACTGTGACCTATATCGTGTTTACAAATTATAATGGACAGACGGACGGACACACATGTCTAGATCGACTCAGCTAGTCGAGATATGACTATCAGTATACTTAAAGGTGGGTCTAGGACCAATATTTCTCGGCGTTACAAACTCTTGGGGCTGCACAAAGCTATAATACCCTGACAACATAGTTGTGTAGGGTATAAAAATGCACGCTTAGGATAAGACGATGAAAAAATATTTTTAATAAATCCACACCCGGGATAGGTTTTTTTAAAAAATATTTTAAAAAATACACGCCTAGGATAAGACGATGAAAAAATATTTTTAATAAATCCACACCCGGGATAGGTCGATGAAAAAATATTTTTAATAAATCCACGCCTATAGTCGATCCATGAAAAATATATTTTAAAAATCCACGCCTATAGTCGATCCATGAAAAATATATTTTAAAAATCCACGATTATAGTCGATCCATGAAAAGTATATTTTTAAAAAATCCACGCCTATAGTCGATCCATGAAAAATATATTTAAAAAATCCACGCCTATTGTAGGTCCATGAACAATATTTTAATAAATCCAGGCATAATGTTCTGATTAATGTATTATTCCCCCCTCATTTCCCTCCTCCCCAACTATGTTAGCATTTGAATTTTTGTCCTACTTTTCCCAGGCTACTTAGCGAGTTGGACCATAAATTCACCTTTAAACTGGTTTAATTTTTACTACTTCGTTTGTCATCTCCTAGTTCTCTTTGTACTCTAATGGCATTTTAATTTTCTTACTTCGTAGTAAAGAAAATGTGCCACAAGCGTTAAGAAACGTGCACACAAAGAAGAGGGAAGGAAAGGGGCATGGTGGAACAAAGTCAATAAAAACCAAACCAAACTCTGAAAGAATGCGAAAACTTGTGCAAATAGATTAAGAAACCAGTAAGAAAAGTGTTACACCCTCCTCCTTGGCATTGGGGGCGTAATTTAGTCTTGCTCTACTCCGTTCTGTTTTCATTCACTCTGGAATTCAATGAATTACACCACCTTAAAGAATAAACTGTAAAAGGCGTTTTGCTATGGAAATTAAATAATACAATAAATAAATACTCCAAGTGTTGATGAATGAAAAGGCGGTATGCCAGAGTGGTAGCCAATCACATGACTGACTTCCACGGGGATACTCGGGAAAATTTGTGCTACCATGACAGGATTTTTTTTTTGAAAATTACGTTTTGGAAAATTTTAAATCTTGTCTTTATTTTTTATTAAAAAAATCTTAGTTCCCTCTATAATTCCTTCCCTGGCGCTACGTCCAAATATAGGTTTGTGTAAATTTGATTAAAGGCGACAGCTTGCACAGGCAACAACAAAAAACTGTCAGTTTTGTAAACTACAATTATGATGTAATCAACATCAATGTTAATTTTATTATATTAAAAATTACAACAAGAACGACAACAACAATTTACTATAACAAATATATGACAATCACAGACAGATTGCCTTTTTTGTTTGTTCGTTCGTTAAATAGTCTAGAGAAGGTGAGTACGGATTTATTTGCCATGTATGGACGGTGTGGTTAAATGTCAGTTTTGTAAACTACAATTATGATGTAATCAACATCAATCAGATATAATTACAACTCGGCCAAGACTACACTTACAGCACTGCACAGCGCCGCACAGCATCAGTCTCCATAAATTAATACTAAATGAATTATTTAATTGAAAAAAACTATATTTGAAGGAGATTAATTGTAACATTAAATACGAACAATCTGTTAAATACTTAGATACAATCTGTGCGAGAGATTATGATCAATGTAGAGATTATTTAACAGGTGTTAAATTAATAGATATTTACACGAACTAGTTTCCGTGTAATTTTAGAGGAATTATTTAATTAAATTAAATGGGCAATTTTAATGTGATATTGAAAAGTGTATTGAAAAAAAGGGAAGAGAATAAATATGTCCACGTTTCCTAGTAGATTTTTTTTTTTTTGAAATGGGTTCTAATATGTACTCTCAAATTGATGGGGGAGATTAAATTATATTTAAGTTCAATGATATTCAGAACTCCAACACCAACTACAGAGAATTCTTATGGGCTAAAATATTCTGAAATATATAGTCAATACTACATGGACATCATTTCAACGTCGAAAAAAAATATTTTGTCCTACGACATTCAATGTGCAAGGAGTGCATGCAAAATTTTGCACCACAGCGCTGGCCTTCAAAAATTTAATTTATAACAAGTGAAAAAGCGTTAAATTCGGCCGGCCGAACTTTGGATACCCTCCACCATAGATATACTGACAGGTACTTGAAATGAAAATATAGGGAACATACCAAAAAGTGACCTTTCTACAAATTGATTATGTAAACCATAATGTACACCAAATACAAATTTTTAATGAATATTAATGCCCTCAGCCTTATGGCTAATGAGGGTGTATACACTTTGATACAGTGAAAATGTGCCTCGTCGAAATATTGGTTCTAGACCCCACGTTTTTATGGAACAAATCCATTTCAGAAAATTTTGATTTCATCCAAACTTTGTTCCAGTTCGAAGATGGGAAATATCGGTCCACTCCTTCTGGTATGTCCCACACAGGGGCTAGGCCTAGGCCTACATCCGGGCTATAGTTCATATATAGTACATCCGCAGGTGAAGTGATTATAACGGAACCAAACCCAAACGTAGAACAAATCAGATAACTATTTTAATATAAAAAGGGGGTTATATGGGGACTACGCCAAAAAGGGGGCGAATATTAATAATTTTTAGTAGGGAGATTTGTTACCATATACGACTACAAAATACCAAATTGCAGCGAATTCGGCTGAAAAACGCGCTCAAGAACCCCAAAATACCGAAAATTGAGGGGTACCCTTATATGGTGGCTACCCGAAAAATTGACCTATATTCATAATTTTTGGTGGAGAGATTTAGTACCTATTAAGAACTCCAAATACTAAATTACAGCCAATTCGGTGGAAAAATACGACCAAAACCACCAACATATTGAAAATTAGGAGGTACCCTTATATGGGGGCTACCCGAAAAAATGGACCTATATTCATAATTTTTTGTGGAGACATTTAGTACCCAATAAGAACCCAAGCTACCAAATTTCAGCGAATTCGGTTAAAAAACGCGCTCAAGAACCTCAAAATACCGAAAATTGGGGGGTACCCTTATATGGGGGCTACCCGAAAAATTTGACCTATATTCATAATATTTGGTGGAGAGATTTGGTACCTATTAAGAACTCCAAATACTAAATTACAGCCAATTCGGTGGAAAAATACGACCAAAACCCTCAAAATACTGAAAATTAGGAGGTACCGTTATATGGAAGCTACCAGAAAAAGTGGACCTATACTTATAATTTTTTGTGGAGAAATTGAATACCTAATAGGAACCCAATGTACAAAATTTCAGTGAATTCAGTTGAAAAACGCGCTCAAGAACCCCAAAATACCGAAATTTGGCGGGTACCCTTATATGGGAGCTATGCCTATACGTGGACCGATATATCTTCGAACTTGACCTGTCTGCGGACAAAAGACAACCCTATGCAAAATTTCAGCACCCTATCTCAATTCCTTCAGAAGATATCGTGATTACAACAGACGGACGGACATGGCTAGATCGTCTTAGAATTTAGACTTTATAGGGTCGGAAATGAATATTTCGATGAGTTACAAACGGAATGACAAAATTAATATACCCTCCATACTATGGTGGAGGGTATACAAATATTGAAATGCTTACCTCTTTCTCACTCGTTGTTCATAACACAGATTAGCACTAACATTAGGTTAAGATTTTATCCTAAAAAAAAACAAACATTAAAATATTAATTAAAAAGAACTATGGGATACAATTTTTAAATTACAAAAGTAAACATTTTATATTTAAGAAGTATTCTTTAAAAAAAATCCAAGCCTGTGGCTGTTGAAGAAATATTTTTTAATATATTCTGAAAGTACTTGAAATATAACATTTTTTCAAATCGATGTATGTATAAATCGAAATATTTAAGAACCACATAAATCAAAAAGTTTATAAAATTCTCATTTCTATTCCAGAGAGTCATTTAAAGAATGTTCTTTAAAAATATCAACGATTGTGTCCTTGAACAAGAATTTCTTAAAAGTATATGACTGTGTCTCTGACAGTCCTTGAAAAAAATCTTTAATATCTTATAGTCCTTGAAGACCTAGCCTTCGTAAACATTATTTTACAAAATACATCTAGTGCTTATAGTACTTGAATAAATTATTTAAAAAAATCCACGTCTGTGACTCTGATAGTTATTAAAATAAATTTTAAAAATCCAGGCTGTATCTCTCATATTTTTTTAAACACACTTATCCAGGTCCTTCAAGATATATTTGTTTCAATCCACTATTCTGACCCTGTAAACTATAAAGAAATAATGTTCTTCAAAAACATCTATTCATTGACTCTGTTTTTTTTCTGAAATCCACTCTGGCGACTCTTGCATTCCTTGATCAAATATTCGTCAAAAAATCAATCCAATGGCTTTGTTACTTCTTCAAGAAATTGTTTATTAATCTTTTGTTAATCCTTGAAGAAATATTATATAAGCAAGTAAAAATGTCGTTAAGTTCGGCGGGTCGAACTTTACCCTCCACCATGTGGGGTGCATTCAAAAGTGATTAAGTCGATGGGGACATTTATATGGGGACTATGTTATCGTTCCAATGGTTCCAAATTACATACACTCTAGTTCACTAAAGCACAAAATAGTACGATAGCGATGATGCCGAAACACGAATTCTCTTTTGGTCAGTCAATTTTTATTATGACCTCTCACTTATGCTCTCCCGCACTTACTCTCCATTTAGTTCTGCTCAACACTGCTCTAATTGGAAAACTTAAACGGAACTTATTTTAATTTTAGACACCAAGAATGGAATGCCAAATTATTGCCACTCCCATGAGAAAATTTGGTTAAAAATTTTTTAATACTGAATAAGAAGCGGAAATTTTAGGTGGGGTTATATCAAAACTTGGACCTTGATATACACAGCACAAATTTATATATGTCAGCCTTTCAGAACCATTTATACCAAATTATAGCCTCATCGGTTGGATAATGCGGCTAAAGATAATGCTATGGGAGCTATGCCAAACCGTAAGTGAACCTATTTTTAAGGAAGATTTGACACCCTACAAGAATTTGACAAATCAAATTAAAACGAATTCGGTTGAAAAAATGTCCAAACACTCCAAAAACCTTTATAGAGGTTTACCCGAAAACTTGAATTAGGAAATTTTTTTACACAATGATGATCTAAAATATAAAATTACAGCGAATTTGGTTGAAGCACCTGCCCAAGCTCCCTAAAATACCGAAAAAAGTGAACCAATGTGTTTAGTAGGAAGAGTAGACACCCCATGAGAACCCTTAAAAATCAAATTAAAGCCAATTCGGTTAACAAAAAACCCAAAAATACCAAATATATGGAGGCTACCCGGGGATCTTTGAGGGACCTTACACACGTGTTTCAACCAAACTGAAATACTATGCTCCCGATCCACAGTCCAAAATAACTAATGACAACCATTTAAAAGCATGTGCCCATCCAAATATCTACAGCCAAAGTGAATTAAAAAGACCAACTTACAGATGATTTTTTTGAAATTAGACACGTTTTCCCCAAAATTTTGAGGGTTTTTGACGGTCTCTCCATATATTTATAATGTTTCATTCTTCTAAATATGGGAAGGGTATGGATCAGCGCAAATAAACAGCACAATAAGAACTGCGAAGAGCTAATGGACATTTTAAAGTAGTTCAATAATTTCGTATATTTTACAATGTAAAACAGATTTGTACGCCATCTGTCATAAGCCGGAAACTGTCATTCCTAGGTGGCGATAATTAGGCGTCTAGGGTTCTTAGAGGAAAAATACTTGTTTGTAGAAAATTACCAATTTTGGGAGACAATTTCATACTGTAACTAACTTCCGTATTAAGTTTCTGTCTTGTTTAAAATCATTTTAAGGGCCTAGACTAGATATATTTTCCAACAGATGTGATTGTAATTCGGACATTTCGGGTTCATGGTAAGTAAAATATTTCTTTCCAGAAAATTATCAATATTGACATATCCAGTCATTATACCCTACACAACTATGCTGTATCACGGATTTGTGCAGCCACAAGAGTTAGTAACGCCGCGAAATATTGATATGATGAACCGAAAAATTTATTTTGTCAGATTTTCTGGAGTCAATTTTTATGTTCTTACAACGGCTCGGAATATTGACCGACTATTCTAGACTAGACTATCGATTGGAATATATGAGTGGGAACTATATGAAAACTTTAACCAATCTGACCAATATACGGATTTATATTATTTATTTAACATACATATGTATTTATGTATATACCATTGTTATCAGTTGAAAATGGTTTTTACCTTAATAATTGCGGTTCACCTTAAGTTAAGTAATTTGCCAGAAATTCGAGATATTTAAATAGACTTTGACCTTTAAAACAAAAGAAACTTAGCTGAATAAATTTCAGTTCAATTGGAAAATAAATATGACCTTTACCTGTACGATCCACCATCTAGAAGCTTTCTTTCATTTATTGAATTTCTATTATGACAGACCAATAAATTTCTTTTCAATTTGATTTTATGTAATCAAAAATTAAATCAATATTTCCAATGATAACTGCGTTAAATTGATTTCCTTTATACATTATTTTCATAACATTTTTTTCTGGCCAATTTAAACAATTTATGTCAATATTGGTTATGTTATCTCATTTTTGGCACCCAAAAAATCGCAAAAATTCCAACAAAAATCACAGCTTTTTGACAACGAACCATCGGCAGCAACAACAGCAGCAGCAACAATAACAAGTATAACAACATCGAAAAATAAACAACCTTTTCTTTATTAAATGCTGTTTTTATTAGTCTTAACAATATCTAAAATAAACATCGAACATCGATGACATCAAATTGAATTAAAAAGTCAAGACAAATTACCGAAAGGTACCATGGCCGTGGGGTGGGTGGATGCAAAAAGAGGGGTACAAAGAGGAACAAACAAAATTGAATTGATAAAAAAGAAAAAAAAACGACATCAACTCAGTGTCAGTGATGACAAACAATTAAGGCAGTTATAGGGGAAATAAAAATAAATCTCGCAAAGACAAAAATAAGGGGTCACAGTTACGAGGTTCTGAGAATCTAAACAAAAAACCGGTAAAACATTGACACCAACAACAATATGAAATAAAAACTTGGGCAAGCAAGCTACCTAAGTATCGTACCGGTATATGTGATGATGACGGATGGAGAATGAAAGAGAATCACGAACAAGATGATAAAGTAGCGGGTACACAAACATTTGCTAAGGTCTAGCGGAGGAAGCAGAGATTCCATAATAAAAGAACAGAGGGTCTCCTTATAGAAGACCATAAAGACTTCTAATAGTAGCCAAGTAAGTCGTCTTATAGAAGACCAGAAGGTCTCATAGAAGACCAGAAGGTCTACCTATAGAAGACCAGAAGGGGTTACCTATGGAAGACCACAAAGTCTACCTATAGAAGACCAGAAGGTCTACCTATAGAAGACCAGATGGTCTTCTTATAGAAGACCAGAAGGTCTTCTTAAAGACAAAAAGGTCTTCTTATAGAAGACCAAAAGGTCTTCTTATAGAAGACCAAAAGGTCTTCCTCTAGAAGACCAAAAGGTCTTCTTATAGAAGACCAAAAGGTCTTCTTATAGAAGACCAAAAGGTCTTCTTATAGAAGACTAAAAGGTCTTCTTATAGAAGACCAAAAGGTCTTCTTATAGAAGACCAAAAGGTCTTCTAATAGAAGACCAAAAGGTCTTCTTATAGAAGACCAAAAGGTCTTCTTATAGAAGACCAAAAGGTCTTCTTATAGAAGACCAAAAGGTCTTCTTATAGAAGACCAAAAGGTCTACTAATGGAAGACCAAAAGGTCTTCTTATAGAAGACCAGAAGGTCTTCTAATAGAAGACCAAAAGGTCTTCGTATAGACCAAGAGGCCTTTTTATAGAAGACCAAAAGGTCTTCTTATAGAAGACCAAAAGATCTTCTTATAGAAGACCAAAAGGTCTACTAATAGAAGACCAAAAGGTCTTCTTATTCAAGACCAAAAGGTCTTCTTATAGAAGACCAAAAGGTCTTCTATATAGTCATACATATCCACAGTCGTCTTGTGATACCCTCTATGAACATATCACTGAAGTTCGATCGGTGCCGAGGCGCTGTCTGGCTCATATTCTAAGGTAAGGGACTCCACAGCCTTCTCCCTTTTATCTGCAGCCACTCTGCTCAGAATCGAAGCTTCCCCGACAAAATGTCTCACCGTCGCCTTCTTCCTTGCGCAGTTTCCTTCCGACTCAGCATTTTTTTATTTCAATTATTTTATTTCTTTGGATTCCTCAACCTTTAAGACAAATTCCTCAGGATCTATTTCTCCACGATCGGTCACTTATCCCGCTTGAAGGACTAATGTTAAACTGGGATCTATGTATAATTACAAGGCGAATATCCGTCAATGTCCAGAATGTCTTGTTATAGAAGACGACAATGTTCTCTTATTGAAATACCATAAGATATTCGATAAGAATACCTCATTACAGACACAAGAAGAACGAATATTGCAAAGGCCCCTCAAATGTAGTAACTCATGGAGTGTACCCTCCATCCAACCATGTACTGTACACAAAAAAAAGAGAGTAAATAATAACCTGCAAGTAAATATCAAACGAAAAAAAATTTGTACAATTATTTATCAGTCTGGCTGGCTGACTGACAGCATCACACATGAGATAACATGCAAACAGCAGATGCCAATATTGTGCATGTGTGTGTTTGCTATTACCTCTGGGGAAAAGGTCTCTGCAGGTCTCAGATGATGATGATCGGCATCATCATCGCCATAACTTGAAAGACGATATTTAATGCCACAACATAATTATTAGCAATGACACCCAACATCGCCTGTCATAAGGTTAACATTAAGTCCAGACATCAGAAAACTTGTGTCATATGTTGGTGTTTTTTTTTTTATTTCTGTCCCATCATCATCGCCATTATTGGCGCTGGCTGGCATCATGAAACGTCATCATCATCACAAAAGATATTGGAAGTAAAATTCAATAATGACATCGTAACACATCATTTGCACGTAACTAATTGAATTAACGGCACGTTAAGAAGCAGAAATAATAAATATATTTATTGTCTATAAAGAAAAAAGAAAAAAGTGGAACAACAAAAAACTATCTTTGATACATTCAATAAAGCGAAATATTTATAAAGAAGATCATATAATAAATTGGGAATTTATAGTTTGGGTATTTACAACGATTGCCGAGAGAAAAATAGTTCTTCATCATGATGAACTAGGAAAATCTCAACGGAAAATAGCGGAAATACTCAAATACACCCGATCTGATGTCCAAAAAAATTATTTCAACAGGCCGAAGCGGGCCAGCGAGAAAAAATATTCAATATATGAGACGAAAGGTGTTTGCTCCGACAAGTGGCATATAATCCAAAGCTAAATGCACATAAAATTGCGAAAATCGCAGGGAAATATCTGAAAAAGAAATGTACCCCATGATCTTCGTAAGCATGATCTTCATGGTAGAGTTGCACTGAAACAACCATTCATAAACCTCAAAAACCGATTGAAGTTCGTTCAGTAACACGAAAAAAAGGATTTTGCATTTTGGAAATCTGTAATTTTTGCTGATGGGTCGGATGGACCAAGTTAGGTATGGTGCAGGCCGAATACAACCGTGAACCCTAAGCACACAATTCTGACAGTAAATCACGGATGTGGCGCTGCCGGAGCAGGAAATCTCGGTTTTATTGAAGGAATTGCGGATAAGATTTATTATATAAACATTCTAAAATATAATTTGAAATGTAGTTCTAAAAAATTGGATTGGAAACAACATTTCAATTTTATCAAGATAATGACAGATGCTTTATAATTGTGCAAAAGTCCCCGGATTTGAATACTACAGAAAACTTATAGACTATTTTGTAGAGAAATATTATATTAGAAGACATAACAGCTCAAGCATACAAAGTCTGAAAATACTTTGCAAGAAGAATGGGGGGAAAACATTAGACATCTAACAAGGAGAACTTGGTAAAGTCTATGCCGGCAAGATTGAAAGCTATAAAAGATAACAAGGGATATCATACTAAGTTTAACTATCCAAAATAATCCGTTTATTTAAAAATCATTACACAATTATGTTGTCAGGGTATTATAGCTATGTGCATGCTCAAGTGTTTGTGAAGTCTAGACCCACTTTTAAGTATACCGATCGCCTTATCTCGACTAGCAACGTCGATCAATACATGTGTGTCCGTCCGTCCGTCTGTCCATTAAATTTGTAAACACGATTCAAGCCCCAGTTATGGATTAATCGTCACGAAATTTTACATGTAGGATGGATTCTGGCCAAAGAAGACCCTTAATATTTAAGGGATGACTTGGACCAAAAATTTTTTTTTATCTGTTATGACCTGAACACCAGGAAAGGAATCTGACCAAAGAAAAACATGACGACTTTGATGAAGATCGGTCAATATTTAGCGAGTCAAATGGACCCAGAATTTTGTGTGAAAAATTAACCAGTGAGCGGAGCAGTATAGTCGGACGGGGCCGACCATACGATACCCTACACAACTTCCACGGAACTCTAACTTTCTGCGGATGTTTATTTTGAGTCTGGGCAATATTTCGTGATATTTGCACCCTCTTGCCCGATTAGAGGTCAACAGCACCTCTACCTTACACTGAATATTAATAATATTCAGTACATCCCTTCTAATTACTTGTCCAGATTCTTCACTGTGGGTTGTGTTGTGCTGTTCGGCTTATAATTGTGGCCTATAGATCGACTCAAAAAAAAAACACAAACAAATTCAGTCTTCGGTCCACTACATCCAAAAATTATTATCTGATCATCGCCGAAAATACTAGGCGTTGTCCTTGACCACAACTGGAAAATTTCAGAGCGACCAGCGCCATATTTCCGCCCTCTAGTGTGGTAATGGGTTACTAAATAATATCTCAGTACGTAAGCACCTGTAAATATTTAAGTGTAACTCCCACATCTGAGTACGTACGACCCTATAATTGGTATCAATTTAAAGGTCAACCACTCCTCTTGGATATACAATCAACTTCTCGGGTATATGTCCTTCAGGGGCAAATATATAGGCAATAGAATACAAAATTTGTAATTTTTCACACAAAAGTCGGGGTCCATTTGACCCGCTAAATATTGACCGATCCACAGGCATGCCCGACAGGCTTTGGCCCGATCCCCTTCCCCATGTAAAATTTCGCGATGTTCGCGCCATAATTGCGGCCTCTGGAGCGACAAGAAAAACCGACAAAAATTTAGTATTTGGTCCATTTCATCCCCTAAATATTAACTGATCTTTACCAAAAACAATAGGGGTCTTCATTGGCCAGAACCCACCCTACATGCAAAATTTCGTGAAGATTGGTCCATAACTGTGGCCTGTATCGTGTTTACAAATTATAATGGACAGACGGACGGACGGACACACATGTCTAGATCGACTCAGCTAGTCGAGATATGACGATCGGTATACTTAAAGGTGGGTCTAGGACCAATATTTCGCGGCGTTACAAACTTTTGGGGCTGCACAAAGCTATAATACCCTGACAACATAGTTGTGTGGGGTATAAAAAATGTGTATTTTGGGGCGTACATTTCAACTCCTGAAGAACATGGACCCGAAAAGTTTATAGTATATCCAAGAGGATTGGTTGACCTTTAAATTGATACCAATTATATTGTTACATGTACTGGGAAGTGGTAGTTATATTGTAAATATTTATAGATATCTACCAATTCTGATTACCATTACCACACTAGAGGGCATATATTTCGCGCTGATCGATTTGAAATTTTACACGAAGATGTTTAGATGGTATTAGGCGTTGAATATACCAAAAACTTATTTTTTTATTTATACCCTTCACCACACTGTGGTACAGGGTATTATGTCTTTGTGCATATGTTTGTAACAGGCAAAAGGAAACGAGATAACACATGGTTCCTTTTGAGAATATGCAAAGAATCACTTTCTGAGTCTATTTATGCATGTCCGTCTGTACGTCTGTTGGTGTTAAATTGTAAACAAAGTACAGGTCGCATTTATAATCCGATTTGGATGAAATTTGGCACAGCTCATTTGTTTGGCCCAAGGACGAACCCTATTGAAATTGGGAAAAATCGCTCCCATATATAGTTTCGTCCAATTTTATGTAAATGGAGCCTAGAGAGATGTCTGCCATATTTCGAGAAAATCGGTCTAGATTTAGATATAGCTCCAATGTATATTTTCTTCCGATTTAATGTAAATGGCATACCAAAGTCCCTATATATCTTTTGATTTGCACGAAATTTTGCATAGCGTACTGAATTAAGTCTAGAATGATATGTGTTAAGTTTCGTGAAAATCGGTTCCGATTTAGATATCGTTCCCTCGTATATTTTCGCCCGATTTAATGAAAATGTTTCACCAAAGTCCATATATATCTTTCGATTTGCACCAAATTTGGCATAGCGTTCTCAAAAAAAGATCACAATATTTTGTGTTAAAAATAATGTGGTCGTGAAAATCGGTTCAGATTTAGATATAGCTCCCATATATATTTTCTTCCGATTTATTGTAAATGATGTACCAAAGTCTCCATATATCTTTCGATTTGCACGAAATTTGGCATAGTGTACAAAATTGAGTATATAATAATGTGTGTTAAGTTTAGTGAAAATCGGTTCAGATTTAAATGTAGCTCCTATATGTATTTTAGTCTGATTTTATGTAAATAGTTGCCAAAGCTCCTACATTTCTTTCGATTTGCACGAAATTTGGCATAGCGTACTGAAAAAACTCTAGAATGATGTGTGCTATGTTTCGTGAAAATCGGTTCAAATTTAGATATAGCTTCCATATGTCTTTTCTTTCGATTTTATGTAAATAGTGCACTAAAAAAGTTAACATAAATTAATCTCTGGCAAGTTTCGTTGAAATCGATTCAGATGTAGATAAAGCTCCCACATATCTATTTTCGTCGGATGTTACGGAAATGATGCTCCAAACCCCTAATGTTTGTCCAATTGAGACTAGAATGGCGTTATGTTTTGTTTTTTTTTTTTTTTAATTGGTTCCATACATATTTCGAACGGGTGTCTGATTGAGATAAGTGTCTTACTTCACATAAATAATCTTCTAATCAAGTTTTACCTATTGCTCCGTCGCCTATTTGGGCTCACAATTAGAGTTTGGTCGTCCCAGGACGAACTAATTCAAAGGAACTATTCGGCAAAATGAATGATCGGTATTAGTTCCTTTTGGTCTCTCGTTTTTTTTTTAATTTAGTTCACCTAGTTCTTTTTATCCATTCGTTCATCTAGATATTCCTCTTCAATGATCGAATTAACTGATTGCAGTAAAAAGAACTATGGAACTAGGTTAGGTTAGGTTTTTGGGATGTGCAGTCACTTATGTGGCTGCAGCACTCTGAGACCGTCACGTCCGTTGTGATCTTCCACGAGAAGAAGAGAGATAAGGAGAGATCTATAGGGGAGAAAAGATTGGGAAAATAAAGAGAGATGAGAAGCTTACAGCAAGATATAAGAAGGTATGTTTGGAAAAATGTCGATGGCTATAGAGATCAGACAGAAGATATATTACGTGTCAAGTTTGCACTTTCCCAACCACTTTAGGTTTCTAATTATGCTGTAGATTAGAGCAGGTTCGGTTGTTGAGAAAAGCTAAGACTTGGTGACAAAAGAGCACCCTCTAGTCTGTGCCGCCTGTAAGCCACGGCTGGACAGTGATACAGAAGCTGCTCAATTGTCTCCGTCTCCTCCTCGTCAAAGCAGAGTCTACATTAATCAATTGCATTAAGATCCCATTTACTAGTAAAGGCCCTGATATTGCAATGACCAATAATGATTCCTGTCATTACTTTTATTTCAGCTTTGCTCAGGTTCAACAGTGAGTGTGTCCTTTTGGTAGACATGAGTCGGCCAAATGGATCTTGACACGTTGCACCTAGCTTCGTTGTGCCAAAGTTCATGTGAGCTCTATGGAACTAAATGAATGACCTAGTCCCTTTTGTACAGCATAACATTTTGTATTGAGCCCTAAAGCATAGAAATGAAAACGTGGTTCAGTAGTGGGCCTTAAAAAGGGATTACGACGCGTGTTCAATGCCATATATCACAAATATATCTTTTAAAATTAATCATTGACACCCGTAGCACACGCTACATCTGAAGTGGCCTTCAATTTTAGTACTAACTAAGACAAGCGATCGAGTACCATTAATCAATATATTTACTGATAGTTGGTACACCAAAAAAACATATAATAAACAGTACTGGACAATATCTGGCGTCTATCTACTTATTGACAATTGGGGCATGCTGATAACATTTATTAGTAAGCCAGTACAGGTGCACTTCAGTCCACAGCAATACGGAGTGGTAAAAAACATTTAGATTACTTGTTTGATTTTTAAAATTAAATACTTTTCTTTAGAGTTGGGCAATCTCGTTAATGAAGCGGTTCGATTCATAAAAGGAACTAGGTGATTATTTAGTTCCATAGTTCCTTTCAGTCCAATCGAACGAGGAACTAGGTGTAAGATAGCATAAAGGAACGACTGAAGCAAATGGAACTAGATGAACAAATGAAGCGGTCCTAGTACCGATTATTCATTTTGCGGAACAGATCCTTTGAACTTACTAGTTCATTGGGACTATTCCTATAAAGGAACGATGGGAACTAGATCGAGTTATTTAGTTTTCAAAGTTGATTTTTCTGATCTTATTTCTTTTTATAATATCGTTCATTTTTCCGACATACTTAATTCGGTTTACATTACATTTTTAATTCGGTGCCAAAATGTTAAAAATAATAAAACTAAAAACAATTACCGATTGTTAATTTTGCGGAATAGATCCTTTGAAATTGTTTGTTCTGAAACGATAAAATTCTACTTTTCTTAGCCCCGGATATCAATTCGAGAAAAAACCTTATATCATCAAGAAAATTTCACCGATATTTCAATACCACATCTCGTAATTGGTAATTACGGATGATATCAACTATGTATACACATATATATGTATGTGTATGTACTTTGTGAATACACAATCAACTAATATCCACATACCGATAATAATAGTCGATGTTGTTAATTGCAATGCAAATGTCGGATGATGGAATGAAAGGGAAGTTCGTAAAAAAAAATTGAAACTAAGCTTCTTTGAATATTAACACATCGTTCTTTCGGTTTTTATCTGAAAAAAGAGGAAAAACAGAGAAAAGTTGAGTGCTAATTGCTTTTCAAATCAACCAAACATCGAACCATCAGAGATAGGGGAAATTGAATTTTGTCATTAGTTAGAATAGAAATCAAGTGAAGAAATCTACTCTTTTCATAAAGAAAATTCAATGTCATGATGGTAATGACTTCCTCTGCAATGGCACCTAACAAAGGTCAATTTTACAGTTGAAACGAATTGAAAGGTTTATCATACTTGTGTTCTGGTGCTAATGAAACCAAAAAGAAGAGGGAAAAAACTCAAAGGAAAATTGAATAGAATGAGATAATAATCTGTGTAGTGATGTAGGGGAATTATAACATTATTTTTATAACTATTAAACTAGGGGACACATACGAAAGCGAATAGTAATGGTGATAGTAAATTGCATTACCTATAGCTTCACAAGTTCTCGCTGCAGTCGGCGGATGAAAAAGAAAGAAAAACAAAAGGAGTTAGCCATTCATCAAAAAAAATAAATAAAACAAGAACTAGAAGGCAGGTGTTAGCCATTCATCCATTTCAAGAGTGATTTGAAAAAAAATAATTGCTACGGCTCTGATCGAAAGATGGAACACCGTTCCTCATTATAATAATATTTATGGGCTTCAACTCGATTCGATGACTCACTTTGATTACACAGAAGCTTTTGTTGTCAAAGCCTAAGACAACAGAAGTACATTGTTCTAATAACATCGTAGACCCATTATGTTGGGCGCCAAACAAGCTTTAAGTTGATCGTAGGCCTCCGGCAATAGATATAATCGTAGAGGATTCCTTCATCTCGCAAATTTAATAGTACTACATGCACAGGCTTTAGGGTATGATTCCCGAATCACTCGCTAGTATAAGCATCTTAGTTTCTGAAGCTGTTCAATCGTTTTAGTTCGATAGTTCATTTTAGTGCAATAGTTCATTGGTACACGTTAGTTAATTCCGCCAATGAACGACTGGAACAAACGCAACTAGATAAACGAAAGAACCGGACCTACAAAAGAACTAGAATTAAAAACTAATACAAAATGAACTAGATAGACGAAGGAACTGGACGTTGTACCGATCAAACCAAACCAAACCTTTCCCTTAAAGATAAGCGTCAAAAGAGTAGATGATGATGGGTCATATTAATTGTCTACCCAAGCGTCAAAATAGTAGGTGATGATGCACCGAATCACTTGCTTATATCAGAGTTGGGCAATCTTCTTCCTGAAACAATTCGTTCTTTTTCGGTTTCATAGTTCATTTGATCAATGAATGGGAAGATCTAGATGCATGATTGGATCAAAAGGAACAAATCAACAAGAGCAGAAATTGACGACTGGGGCAAAATAATTAACGAAGTAACCTGACTAAGTGCCGTTCGTTCCTTTTGCGAAACAGTTGTTTTGAACTAGTTCGTTCCGGAACGAATTCAATACCTACTTCATATGGCCCTAATATGTTACATTTGCCTTGCATTGATTGCACTCAAAATTCACCTGAAAGACACCATGCTTGAGGAAACTTGTGAAATGTTTACTGATCAAACCCAAACTATTGCATTTTGCAGATAATTTCATATTGCCATACTGCACTTGCCATGAGTTCTAAAATTACACTGACAGATCCTAAGAATCCTTCTCTTCTCAATGACCTCAATGATACACTGAAATTTCCCAAAGAGCTATATTATTATAATGTGTATGTAGCTTGAACGCTACATACACATTATTATTAATACCACCAATAGAGATGGATACTTCCCAACGAAGTAGTTCATTGGAACTATTTCGATAAAGGAACGATATGAACTAGGTCAAGTTCTTTAGTTTCTATATATGCTTTTTCTTATCTCATTCCTTTATCATATATCTTTGTATGTAGCTCGAACGCTGACTGGTATCTCCTCTCGGTATTATTACCACCATTACACTTGGGTAGTTCCGGAACGAACTAGTTCATTGCATCTATTCCAATAAAGGAACGATAGGAACTACGTCAAGTTCTTTAGTTTCTATAGTTTTTTTTAATCTCATTCCTTTATTAGATCTTTTTGTGATCTCGTTCCTTTATTCCCATATTCATGAATTGAGTCCTCAATTTTTCTTTCACGAAGCCTTTTTTGGGCAAAATTCATATTTTTGGTCTTCGAAAGCTCATAATCTTGTAGGATACATTTTTACAGTAGCTGTGAGGTATTGGTGTCAACGCGCAAGACGTCCAGTAGACTCGGACCAACTGTGGAACTTGAAAACTACACCTTCGAGGTAGTGAACGATTTTATATACCTTGGTACAGCCATAAACAAAACTAAGGAGGAGGAGGAAAATAGTGTTGGCCAAGAGATGCTACTATGGTCTGAGTAAGCAACTCAAAAGCAAGACAACCTATCGCCAGACCCAACTCACGCTCTGCAAGACGCTGATATTACCCGTGCTGTTGTATGGATCTGAAGCAGCTTTTGGATATTCACCGTCGAATGACCCATGAGCTATACCATCTATTCTCGGATTCCCCACTCAAAAGGCATATAAAAACAAGCCAAGTGATGGCTCGCGCAGAAAGGGAAGGCCACGAATCCGATGGAAAGATCAAAGTAGAAGACAACATCTAGGAACATGGTCTTTCAAATTGAATGAGATGCGCACTAGAAAGACGCGCTTGGAAATCTTTTTAAGCCTGGTTTATGGAACAACAAGTCAGCTAAGTAAGTAAATTAATTCCATTTGTATTGGATAATGATTTGCTTCATTATCACACTTAGATTCCTGAAGTCTGAATGGGATGAGACCGACTTTCTTTGCCTGAACTAAATTCTTCTTTCCGAAATGATCCGTTTGATGCATCTTAGACTGAAATGCTCGAATAATTTCCAAAAGGGCGATAGAATTGATATGTGTATGTAGAAATAGCCAATGTTGAAGCAGTGGTAAAATAGTACATTAAGAAAAAAGTCATAATGGATTTTCGGGCTTTTCTCAAGGTGATGGTCGTCAAATAATGGCCAGGCATCAGAGTTGGCAATCTAGTTCACGGAGCATATGGATATTTCTCTTTCCTATTATAAAAATGAAATAGTTATTTAATATATTTCCGTTGCTTCAATAGTTCCAACTCCTAGATATTTCATTTGAATCTCTCTCTTTCATCTCCAATGTTGAAGCAGTGGTGAAATAATACATTAAGAAAAAAGGTATCCTGCCTTTTCCTACTTCCCTCATTGTTATGTCTGGAACCGAGTAGATACCGCTAGACTTTTGCGGTACTCGTCATACTATGGCCAGCCATTAGAGTTGGACAATCTAGTTATCTTTATCTTTTATTTTTTAAACAGGAACTAGTTCCTTAATATAGTTCATTGGCTCCATATAGTTTCGATTCCTAGATATTTCATTTAAATTCTCTCTCTTTCATCGTTCTTTTTATTTATTTTTTTATTTATTTTTTTTTTTTGTCACATAGTTCTGTGTTGATTCTCTGATGGTCGAAAAAAGTAAACAAATTGAGCAAATAAATTACTTTCTATTTCGTAGAATTTTCAGAAGCTACAGAATTCAACTGCAGGACGATAAGCACAAAATATATTTATATTATCTTTTTTATTTTCATAAATAATTTTATTACTTACACAATAATAAATTGACGAGCATATGTTTATATAAAGTTTAGTAATGTGACAGCATTTAAAAAAGATCGAGATCAGAAAAATTAACTAAAGAACTGAACCTCGTTCCTATCGTTCCTTTATCGGAATAGTTCCAATAAACTAGTTCGTTCCAGAACTACCTAAAGGAACGATATCACAAAAGAACGAGATCAGAAAAAAGTTCTAATGAACAGGACCTAGTTCCTATCGTTCCTTTATAGGAATAGTTCCAATGAACATGTTCGTTCCGGAACTACCCAAACCTACCAGCCATCTTTGGGTATACAAAACCTTTATCGGAATAGTTCCAATGAACTAGTTCGTTCCAGAACTAACTAAAGGAACGATATCACAAAAGAACGAGATCAGAAGAAGGTTCTAATGAACCGGACCTAGTTCCTATCGTTCCTTTATAGGAATAGTTCCGCAATGAACAAGTTCGTTCCGGAACTACCCAAACCTACCAGCCATGTTTGGGTCTACAAAACCGTTTGTTTTATTATAATTTCCTTGTCTTTGATTTCGCTGCCAACATTTGGTGCATGATTATCAATGCGGAAAGAAGAATCCACTAAAACTTCAGAGTGATGAATGCATCCATATAATCAGCCAATGTCCGGTATGCCTTTGAAGGTTGAACTAAAGCAAAGCCAAATATTCTCTTTGACGTGCATATGTTTTTGTTGGGATTTCAAATTTAATAGAATCACATTTTCACCCAATAAATCCCAATTCAATGCCAACAACTATCAAAGGAAAATAATATTATATATTATTACGTTTGCCGTAATCATATCGCAATGGCAGGTCGTCACATCATTTGATAATAATTTATTTTTCATCCTTCCATATAGCAAAAGTCATCACAAAAGATTCGGAAAAAACGGCAACCATCTGCAAAAGTTTCATTAACCAACCTTTTTTACAAATGTCACTCACCTTTTGTTGGGATTTCGAATTGAACCGCACACACATCATAGGAAAAAAAAGCTTCGTCACAAATATCCTTAATGAAATTCTTACAAATTGAAAAAAAAAATATTTTGCAAGGATTTTCTTCTCTGGCAAATTATATTTTTTGCTGTTGACATTTTGACTGAGGTTGTAAGAAAGAAAATAAAATGTTTCTTCTTCGTCTTTAACCAACATTCCAGCTAACGTCTGTAGTCAAAAAAGAAAAGAGAACAGTGAATGAATGGGTTAACGAGTTGACAACAACATCATTGCCACCAACAACCAAAAAGCGAATCGACCGACCGTCAATCGTCTCGAAAATGCATGTCAGTATGCCAAGCATATGTTCTGGCGAATGTGCAGTTGTTGTTGTAAAGTTAATTAAATTGTATTGCTACCGAAAAATAAACAGGATTCTTGAAATGTTCTACAAAGACACATTCGTTGAAATAGCACACAAAGTCACACACACACTTGTGCAAGAGAGTTTCAAATTGTTGGTCTTTCATGGCCGCCTTTTCTTATCAAGTACCCGCAAACATGCATACACTATGTGGCAACAGAAGAAATTCATTTTCACAAGACTTTAAAGGCCACGAGAAGCAGGGAGCGAGAAAGAGCTCTCACAGCCTGTAACTAGTTTAAGATGGACAGTGTTTTAAGGTTTTTTTATTTTCTTAATAAAAAAAATATCGGGAAAAATTATTAATTCCACACAAATGGGGACAGAACTAGGTTAACCAGGTAAAATATTCTAATGTGCACGCCATTTTGGATTAAGTTAGATTGGTTTAATTAGATCTTAAGGAAAAATATTTTATTATAAAATCAGAATTTAAATAACAATCGAATCATTAAGTCGTGTTTTAATATATCAAACATTTGAAATAACCTTCGAACCATGCGGATGTTTTATTATCATAAACATTTGGTCCTTCGAGCTGGATTTTAAGAACATATACATTGGAAGAAGATTCAAAGCATTAGCATGAGAAATCCAGAGAAGAAGTTAATATTGAAGAAATTGCTCTTGATCTGATACATCAAGGCCGTCCTCTAATCAGTGATGGTATAATTCAATATAGAAGTCGACTTATTATGGGATATTCCTGTGATAAAATTACGTCGAGTAATAAAGACTATAATGGACATGATACTTTAAAATATCGGATTTTTCAATTTTCTGTGCGAGTCCTTGTGGGTATACTAAGATGGGTGCAGTACGGAGACCCACATCACATACATGGCTAAGTTAGATTAATTTAAGAAGTTCTTAAGGAAACATGTTTTACAATAAAATTAGAATTGAAAAAACAATCGAACCATAAGGTTATGTTTTAATATCTCAAACATTTGGTCCTTCGAGCCCGATTTTAATGTCTCAAACATTTGGTCCTTCGAGCTGGATTTTAATATCAAACAAATAGGATAGAACAAGATGCAAAGCGTTAGCATGAGAGAACCAGATGCTAATCATACGAAAATTACTCTTTATTTCGAAATTTGTTTTTCACAACTTTTTGGGGTATTACTAGGATGTACCTCGCAATCTTTATATGTAAGAGAAGAACATCCTACCATGTGCATTATGTGAATTGAGAAACAACGAGTATTGTGTATCTTAGATTATGCTAAGTTAGAATACTTTACGTAGTTCTTAAGGCAAAATCGTTTAATAAATATTCCCACTTCCATTATTAGGCCAGAAAAATATATAGAAACCCTAGTTCAACATTTTTTACATTTTAGAATAGGATCACCAGAATGTCTTTTATGTGAAAAGATCTTCGGAAAATTCCTTCTTTATAGTGGACCTTTGAAAAAGAATTTAAGAAGATTATCAGAAGTTTTTTTCTTTTTTAAAGGAAATCATCAGAAGTTATTTCTCCAAATGTGTTTTTTTTTTTTTTTTGTAAACGAGATCTTCAGAAGGTATTTTTCCTATAGAAGACTATGAGAACATATTTTATGCAAAGAAGATCTTCAGAATAGTCAGCTATTTAAAGTCGAAATTTAGAGGAAAAGAGGAAATTTGAGAATCCGAAATATCAAATTACCAATAAGTGGTCTTACAGATTCCTTAATAAGCAGATCTACTGTTATTGGCTATTGTCAATGCTCCAAGGTCATTTATATTTATTGCTAACATTTTGCAAGAATGAAGCTGCAATATTCGCTAGGGGTAGATAACCACTTTTCCAGGATTTCCAGCTCGGAATATTTATATAGAAATACTTGAAGTCGAAGTACTTTATCTAGAAACTCACGATTTTCAATCATGTTAAAGGCACTAGAATGCCCAGAACGCGGGGTTCGCCACTACTTTGTTCTATTGAGTCTAGGAGTTCATCATGTAGCTTGGAACTTAAAAATAGGTTTAATAGCTGAACATTAAGAATTATGTTAAAAACAAGTTAAAGGTGTACTATTATTATTCATACAAATAAAATTGGAGAAGATTGTTTGTATATAGGTTCGTATAGGGAGAACAGCCGCGATGTACACCCATTATACAATTTCTGGCTTTAATAAACAGTTATTGCCAAAAGAGTTCTTATATGATTATTAGTTCCTCACAGTAAACATCTGCCCCAGTTCATTCATCCATCTTGAAGCCATCTGTAGATAGTGAGCCCCTATTCGGCATAATTATATAAAGGAGATATGTAGTCACGTCGCTATCATTATCCAGAATACACTAGAATGCCAGAATAAATCAAGAGCTCATCATGTTGCTCGATACCTATTGGGCCTGGGCTTCGTTCTAGTTTGAGATAATATCGGGTATGGTTGGTAAAAATGTATCACATAACAACGAAACTGCACCATCGGCATAGGCTCCCACCTTGGGAGGTTGAACTTCACCTGGATCTCAAATATTGCCAGGAGCCACAATTGGGAAGCGAGTACTCCAGTCTATGCCAAAAGGTGGTTTATTTATATAACATAGGGTACAAATTAATCATACAAAAAAATTAATGAATATTTTCAAACTTCATTCATAGTTAATTTTTTCCATAATGCGCATGTACCTCACTAAGAATGCAAGTAAAAATTCTTATAATCATGAGAATATTTATTCCAAATAATGTAAACATTTCATTAAAATAAAAGCTATTTTCCTACATCGTTCTACTTAACCACTATTTGCGCTCATTTTTGCTCTCGCTCTTATTGACAAAAACAAATGTATTCCTCACAAACAAAAAAACATCACCACTACATCTACCAATAATTGTTCGCCTGCCTTTTGTTTTGGTATCGTCCTCCGCCTCTTCCTTTACTTGATGTTTGTTATTTTTTTTTTTTTTGTTTATTGTTATCTTATTGTTTCTTTAGTTCATACACTGTTACAGACCTCGGCATTGATGTTAAAAAATTCGCATATGTATTTTCCAAATAATTTCGATATAAACATTGTATATGATTGTTCAAAGGACGCAAAACATGAACATGTGAACAAGATCGTAAAATCAAAATAGAAAAATTAAAAAGGCAAAGAGTATCTGTTTCAGTAAAACCCGCCACAACCAAACACATTCCAAAGTTGTTTTTTCATTCTCTCTGAAAAGAAACCAGTATTTAAAGTTTTATGAACTGCATTCATAAAATGCAGAAATCCCGATATTGGCAATACTTTCTGAACACTATTCATATAATAAACGAATAATTTTTTTCTGTGTACTTTTTCTTGATTTTGTAATTCCGGCTGCAATCCACTGTCCATAGCCATGATGGAAAACGTTGCAAAATTAAATCAACAGTAGAACGAAAGCAACATTGTGTCCATACGAAAACGAAACATCAAACCATGTTCGACATGGGGAATTTCAACATGAGTGCATGCCTGTTAAATCTGCTCGAGTAGTTCTTCTGCACGAGTACATAACCTAACAACTTTTTGTGTTTTTTTCGGTTATTTAAATCCAACCGACCACCATCTGTTCTTTTTCGGAGCTGTGTTACAAAAACACACACACTCACACATTCATCTTAACTAACATTGATATCATACGCAACTGAGACACTATCAAATTGCAGCAAGAAGAAGAAGAAAAAAACATATTGCAACAACAACAGCAACAAGTTGAACTGAAGTATTAAAGTAGTCATAACAACTTCTAACCTTCCTCTTAAAGTTGCAAGAAGTAAAAAAATAAAAGAAAACAGCAACACAGGGCTAGACGACATAAAAAATACTATGTCTGTGGCAAACAACCAACGCATGCAGTTTCCACACAGACGCACAAACACACCAAAAACATTCTTAGATGGAAAACGTGTTTTTCTTCCTCATATTTCTCCTCTTCCACCTTCCTATTGCATTGCCCAACTAAATGTCAAAATGTAATGCAACCACTACCACCGCCAACAACAATAAAAACACACACGTTGTTAGGGTTCGGTAACTAGAAATTTATGTTGGTTAATAGCCCGCACATAGTAAGTGGAAGAGGAAACAAACAACACCAACAACCATCCACGACCACCACCACTCAATGTGGCATGCTCCACAAGAAATGCAGTTGGCGTTGTTATTGCTGTATAGAGAGGCAGGCTGCAGACAACTTGTTGCAATGTTACCATAAAAAAGGTTCTAATAGACGAACACGCACACACACACCTACAGACTCACTTGCACTCATTTATAGTTTTACAATTTCACACTTCAATTCCCGAAGATTTATCTGCACGCATGCGCAACACAAATAGTTATGAGTGATTATGTGTAAGAGAGAGAGAGAGAGAGCGGCGTTTGCATGATTAGCTTGTTAGTCACACAGCATGGGGCCTTTGTGGGCGGTAAAAGGCAGAGCGAATTTGTGGGGGAAAATTGACATATCTTTAGGAAAGATAAAAGAATTTGAGAGGATGAGCATGCCTCGTAAAGGCATTTTATATGCCTCCTTTAGAAAATCTTCTGATCGTGTTTTTTCTAAGGACGATCTTCAATAGATTTTCTGCCTATAAAAAGTCTTCAGAAAATCTTTTATATATAGAAGATGTTATATAGCGGACCTTAAGAAGGTTTGATATTCATAGAGGACCTTAAGTGCCCCTTCTTCTATATATAGGACGTTTAGAATGTATTTTATCTATTGTGTCTTTAGAGGACCTACAGAACATCTTTTCTCTAAGATTTTCTGAAGATTTCTGCAGAAAACCTTGGACAGATTTTGTAGCCTCTGTGTGGAATAGTAAGCCGAAACCTCTGTGTGTATGTATTTATGTAGCAGATTCACTCCAGTAGATTAGCGATGAAATCAGTCTCATTTCCGCCCATGCTCCGACCGAAGACAAAGATGAGCAGACCAAAGACATATTTTATGAGCGCCTAGAAACAACATATGACCACTGCCTTGGCCATGATATTTTTAGCCCCACCGTCGGAAAATTCAGCATTCGTGAAGAACCATCCAAAAACGGCATGAGGTTTATTGACTTCAATCAAGCATCTCGATATACACCACCTGGATTTCTCCAAATCATCTCAATTGTGGACTGAAATCATCCGTTGAAATAGTGAGCTGATATGTGCCGCGAGATCACGAAAGGCAGCACAAGAAATAACATAAGCTTACTCCGCTCAACTTACGCTTCTGCTTGCCGAAAGCACTCTTTGTCCCGATAATAATATTGAAGCAGTCCCTACAAACTGCAGCAAAAGCAACTCTTGAGTATCAAAGACCACCATCAAGAAACCCATGGTACAATCAGGAGTGTAGTAGCATTACAACATGTGATGTTGTAATGCTCCCGGCTTGCATTACAACATCACAACTCTTGAGGAGAGAGGAGAAACGTATTTTCAGAAAAAGAACAAGAAGTAAATCGAGATGTACAGAAGTCATAAAAAAGTCCGGATTTTTACCAACGAGTAAAACACCAAACCGAAGTCTTTATTGCAGGCACATCCTCCTGTAGACATGAAGAGGGAAACCTGGAACAGATACCGACAACGTGTTGAAGATCTGGAGGGAGCATATTGAAAAGCTTCAGGTATCACATAGTGGCTGTGAAGAAGATACCCCAGAACCAATAAGAGATGGGGGTATATAGTGTATACCCATACATTTTCGCAAAAGTAGGCCTGTTGAGAGCTTTCCCAAGTATGATACAGATTAGATATCTTCCCAAATTATTACATTCTGAAGGTCTTCTAAATTATTGATGATATACTTAATACTATCACACTGAAGCAGTAACAAATTTCGTTCGGATCAAAACCAAAGAGGTTGACACATCGTTCGACAGATCTCATGGAATCTATACTGGTATTCTAGGCATGAAACGTGCGGCTGTCAAGTTCGATAAAACGTGAAGGTTTTGGTTACTGTTTTCTTCGAATTCAACTATGTATTCTTACTACAATGGTATACCCCAATAAGGAATACTACCTTGAAGTTATGCGCCGTTTACTTAGCAGTTTACCACAAGGTCGTATATAGATAGCAATCTTCAGAAGGGTCAGGGAGGTATAAATATAAAAACCTGTGTTTATATTCTATTCATTTGCAGATAAAAAAATTTCACCTGGACTCAATGCGGCCTTGCTTAAGGCCCCCATATTCCAATGCCTCTCTTCAATTAAACTCCACACTTATTTTTCCAAAGGCGTTAATTCATTTTCCGTAGTTTACCAAAGTGTAATGGCATGGAAGACAATACCCCACCTATATGTTGCATGTACACGACGGCGGACTCATTCTCAGGAAGTTTGTGGTAGACAATGGCCATCGTTCGGTGTACACATAATAAACAATCGACAGCTGTTACAAGTGCTTGTCGAGGCAATGGAGTCATTCTCCACTACCACAACACTTGTGGTAGTTCCACTGACTCCTGAGAACTGAGTACTCACAGCCAAGCGCTTTGGCAATGTCAGTGTACGACGACAGTCAATGCTTTTTAGTGGTTTGTTATTATTACCTTTTTTGGAAAATAAAAAATAAATAAATGAAAACAGAAGACAAAAACTAGACGTGAACAATAACAACAACATCAAACTGGTTTTCAGTTCAAAACAACAACAAAAAAATAAATAAAGTTAAATGAGACTTCAAATCTAAATATGAACTCATAGCTGGAACATAACCATTATCGTGATTATGGCGATGATGAAGTCTGACTCTGCTCGCATGGCTGTCTGTCTGCCCCCCTGTCAACTTTGCCTAGAACAACGATTAGATGAGAAGGCGTGTGTTGTTGTTATTATTATTGTGATATATTAACTATAAATAGACACGAATGCAAGTATGACGATGAGTAGTACACCAAACCACGCCAAACATGTCGTCAATATTCGCATCATCATAGTATATTTAACAAAAAAAGAAAATATTTAATGGCATCAGCAGGATACGTAGCTAGTTATGGATATGTAGAGATTATTTACAAGATTTCTTTGTCAATAATAAAAAAAGAACAAAAAATATATATCAAGGATTGGCAGGGTTCATTGAATGTTAACTAGAATTTGTTTGCCATATTTAAAGGTTGGCAGACAATATATTTTTTGTTTTTGTGGTTTCGCTTTGTCTGCGCCATGGATATTTTTAGGCAATTGAACCCAATAAATTTTAATGGTTATAAAGGCTAAGTATGGCAATGTAAAAGGCTTTTGAACCAATAAACAGTCAATAAATTGTGGCGTTTTTTTGTTTTGTGCTGACAACAATACAGTTGTACCTCTAAGAATACGAGGCGAAAGTCTACTGTAGATGGAACACCTCCTGAAAATATCATGTAAGTAAAGGAGTATCTAAAGGACAATAGATTTAATATCATGTAATGAATATTAAAGTTTTTCTAAAGGCACTTTATTACAGACTTCTATATATAAAATACCCGCTGAAGTGTCTCCTTCAGAAGGTGAAATGAGAAGAAACATCAGATGATCTTCTGAGGGCTTCAAAAGACCTTCTGAAGTTCTTTATAGATGTAAGGCCTACTGGCGATATTCTACAAGAAGTCTTCTGACGGTTGTCTATATACAAAAAAAAATCCACATGTATTCTACAGACACTGAACCCTCTAAATGTCATCTATGATTAAAATACCTTTTAAACCAGTGAGCGGAGCAGTATAGTCGGACGGGGCCGACCATATGATACCCTACGAACTTTCTGTTTTTGTATATTCTGAGCTTGGGCAATATTTCCCGATATTTGCACCCTCTTGACCGACTAGATGTCAACAAATATTTCTAATATTCAGTAGACGAGGGTTGTACTTGTCCAGATTCTCTTTACCGTGGGCTATGTTGTGATGTTGGGCTTTCAATTGTGGCCTAAAGATCGTCTCGAAAACAAAAACACAAAAAAATAAGTTTTCGGTCCACTTCATCCCAAAATTATTATCTGATCATCACCGAAAATTATAGGCGTTGTCGTTGACCATAACGGGAATCTCATAGAAAATTACAAAACGATCAGCGCTATATTTCCGCCTTCTAGTGTGGTCTTGGGTTACTAAATAATATATAAATACGTAAGTACGTGTAAATATTTAAGTGTAACTCCCACATCCGAGTACATACGACAAAATAATGGGTATCAATTTAAAGGTCAACCACTCCTCTTCGATACACTATCGACTTCTCTTGTCTATATCCTTCAGGAGTAAATATATACGCCATACAATATAAATTTTGTATTTTTTCACACAAAAGTCAGGATCCATTTCACCCGCTAAATATTGACCGGTCTTTATCAAAACAGGCATGCTTATACTTTGGCCCAATCCCCTTCTCCATGCAAAAATTCCCGGTGTTTGGGCCATAATTGCAGCCTCTGGAGCGACCAGAAAAACCGATAAAAAGAAAGTTTTTGGTCCATTTCATTCCCAAAATATTAACCGATCTTTTCCAAAAACAGAACCCATCCTACATGCAAAATTTCGTGAAGATTGGTCCATAACTGTGGCCTGTATCGTGTTTACAATTTATAATGGACAGACGGACGGATGGACGGACACACATGTCTATATCGAATCAGCTAGCCGAGATATGACGACCGGTATACTTAAAGGTGGGTCTAGGACTAACATTTCGCGGCGTTACAAACTTTTGGGACTGCACAAAGCTATAATACCCTGACAACATAGTTGTGAAGGGTATAAAAAGCCGACATATATAGGGTCTTCTATACATAAAAGACCTTCAGCAGAAAAAAATAAATTCTTATGGTCTTCTATAAATAAAATACCTTCTGAAGAACATTCGTATATAAATGGGCTTCTAAAGTTCTTCAATAGATAAAATACCTTCCGAGAGTTTTCTACAGATCAAATAGCCTTTGGAAGGCTTTTATAGATAAAATAACATCTGAAGATCTTCTATGGATAAAGAGCCTTGTGAAGGTCGTATATGAAAAAATAATCTTCAATATATGGAAGATCTCTTATCGATAAATTATATTTGTATTAATAAATTCCATTGTGAGACCTATGTCAAGGCTTTCTGAAGAATTTATATGAGAAAAGAAATTTTTTAAGATAGATAAACGACTTCTGAAAGATAAAATACTTCTGAAAGGCTTAAATTCTTAACAACATAAAATCAGTTCTTTCTGAAGCTCTTCTTCAATAGATCAAATACCTCCAGAAGGCCTATCGACAACGAAATTTTTAACAAATACTTCCGGACGGCTTTGTATATTTCCAATATTTTTCTTTTTATAGATCTAGAAGATAGACGTTCGTAAACAAACATTTTCTGCAACGTTTTAATTCTACAAGGGTCTTCTGGAAGCTCTTCCACAATGATATGTCTGGTGTTTATATTAGACGTCTAGAAGATATTCTGTCTGAAAAAAATTGTAAAAAAATCCAGAAAGACTTCTATCTAGAGATGTCCTCTAGAAGTGCTTCTGTCTGTGTAGAGGACTTCTAATATGTCCATTGCCTGTCTATTGAATACTTCTGAAAGAGTCTTCTAGGATGTGGGATACTTGTAGAAGATATAATGATTATAATAATGCGCCTATAGATAGCCTCTAGAAGGTATTTTGTTTAGAAGGTCTTCGGTCATCGGAAAACTTACAGAATATCTTGACAAAACAAAATGTATTCATTCGTTCATTGTTGGGCTGTGTTTTGTTTTAGTATCGTCCTCTGCCTCCCCCGCCACTTGGTGGTTGTTAGTTTTTCAACCATTTGTTTGTCTACTATTTCTCGTGTTTACAACCGCGGTCTCTCCACTCACTCGATTGTGGCTAGTTCTACATGCAATTGTTTCTTTATTTCAGACACACAGACACCGACCTCTTCAAAAAAAGAAAACACAAAAAAATAATAACTTTTCGGCCCACTTCATCCCAAAATTATAATCTGATCATCACCGAAAATTATAGGCGTTGTCCCTGATCATAATTGGAACCTCTTGAAAGCGATCAGTGCTATATTTTCGCCCTCTAGTGTGATAATGAGTTACTAAATAATATATGAATACGTCAGCACCTGTAAATATTTGAGAGTATCTCCCACATCCGAGTACATATGACAATATAAATGATATCAATCTAAAGGCCAACCACTCCTCTTGAATATACTATCAACTTCTCGGGTCTATGTCCTTCTGGGGTAAATATATACGCTATAGGATACAAATTGGGCTAACCCATCCTACATACAAAATTTCGTGAAGATTGGTCCATAACTATGGCCTGTATCGTGTTTACAAATTATTGTGGACAGAAGGACGGACACACATATCAAGATCGACTCAGTTAGTCGAGATATGACGATCGGTATACTTAAAGGTGGGTCTAGGACCAATATTTCGGGGCGTTACAAACTCTTGGTGCTGCACGCGCCACCACCACCAAACACACAGACTCCAAAGTGATTTTCACTCTCTCTCCATCTCTTTCTCTCTCCCTCTCTCTCTCTCTCTCTCTCTCTTGCAAACCAGTATTTAAAGTTTTTATGAATTGCATTCATAAAATCAATTACATTCATAAATCCGGGCATTGGCAACACTTTCTGAACACTATTCATATAATATACGAATTATTTTATTCTTTGTATGTTCTTCTTCAGGTAATTCATTTCGGGTATAAGTTTGGTTATGGGACTTGGGTGTGAAGACTACCTACCAAAGTTTCGAAATATACTTAGATATGCATTCAATAGAACTACTAAGTACGGTAATAAGTAGCTTCAGCCTCCATTTGTAACAAAGATGCTATATGGTCCTGCAGCTTTATACGGTTAATAAATCTTAATGGTATATCGTATCGTTTTATATGGTACTCGGCTATTATCAGGAACCTATTTTAATACAACCTTGTTACTTTTTGATCAACCATGTACGCTATCGTCCTGTTCAAAGAATATTTTTCAAGAGTTTAATGCAAGTGGGCAATTGGGGACATGTGTGTGCGTTCTGGCAAGCCTAAATATTTTCAATTATGTCGCACTTTTGTCCACAAATCACACTGTAGCCACTAAGATTACCACAGACAGGGATATCTATTTATATCGAACAAAGTATCCTTATCTGCTCCCTATATACTGCCAAACGTCACTATAAAATAGATGTTGGGGGATCAATAAATTATGACGTTATAACGAAAATTTATTATTTGTCTTTCTGTTAGGGGATTCTGGAAAAAATATGTCTTTTTTTTGCACATGTCCCAAGTAACAACTCTTCCAATTTTGTCCCCTATTAGCTCCAATGACTAACTTCAAAGCCCCCATTCCCCAGTACATTTTATTGAATGCAAAGAAAAGAAAAAATATACTCCTCCACTATTTATTCGCACAAATTATGTACAATTTCGTTAGTTGTTATATATTTTGTTCTTGTTGTTGCTGTTATTATTTTGTTTTGATTTGGTTTTCAGTTCATTTGATAAGATTGTGTGCACAACAGAGCCCATCAAGGTCTGTTTGATATGGTGAAGAACACGAAGGGACGGTTGGGACCGAGACACAAAATCATTTATTACTTTTCGTTCTATTTTGTTTCTGACACACGACATTATCATTTCTGGATCATGGAATGTTTTTTTTTTCTGTTTTTTCTGCCTTCTTCAGTTCTGTTTGATTTTGTGACACGAGAGTGGGAAAAACTGAAGTTCAGTCAGTCGTTGTGCTATGACATTTACTTAAAGAGAGCAACAATGAATGTAATTTGATTCATTAAAAACAATGAAAACAAAACAATAATTTAGTTAACTTTCAGGTTGTGTGAATGTAAAACTGCAGGGTTTTAGGTGGTAGGTGAGATATTTTTTTTACCGTAATAAAGAATAATTTTTATGTTCTTTTTTTGCATGAGTAAATTTTTTGGCAATTTTTTGTTTGGTGTTAAAATTGTATTTTATTATCCCATTGTGAGTGTTCTCACATTATCCAACTCTTCCGCATCAATTAACAAAATTTTGACAGTTATGAGAAATTTTGAAATAAAAACTAAAAATGCAAATTAATAAAAACCAAATGAATAATTTAAAAACAAATTAAAATTTTTTGCTTTTTGAATCATCAAGGCAATGCAAATGTTATCTCTCAAACTTTTACTTTCACTAGGAGATTTATGTAATGTATTCTATTCGAAATATTAAAAAAACTGATTATCATCTCGTAAAAAAGCCGTACATATCTGATATTAATTGGCAGAATACAATGAACTATGCTAATTAATAAATCAAGAGGTCATAGAATTGTTAAAAAAATGTATTATTTTTCAACGAAAGCAAGTCTTGCATTAAATGCGGTCTCTTTGAATCTCTTGAAAGTATTCTAAAATATCCGTCTATAACGTAGAAGTTGTTTTAACCTATAAAGACTCTTTGGTAAGCCTTTTAGGAGATATTTCCAATACAAAATAGTTAGTTCGAGAAGAGAGGCATCGTACACGGAAAAATGTTAATAAATATTTTCAAAATTTTATTCTTTGTTAATTTTTTCCTTATTGTACACCTACATCGCTTGGATTACAAGTAAAAATTCTTATAATCAGCAAATATTTTGATCCAGAAATGTAAAGATTTCATTAATAACACATCTATTTTCCTCCTCTACTTTGCAACTATTTGTGCCCATTTTCGTCTCACTTACACTCACTTTTTTGACAATAACAAATGTATTCCTCAAAAAAACAAAAAAACCTCAACCATCATTCATTGTTCGGTTGTGTTTTGCATTACATTGTTTCTTTATTCCAGACATTCTTACCGACCTTTGCATTGGTGTTAATTCGCATATGCATTTTCCAAATTATTTCCATATAAATGCCAAATACAAATATGTTTTGATACGAACAACAAGCCCAAACGAATGGATTAGATCTTCCCGTCGGCTGATAAAACGCGAAAGCTGAGCCACCCCAAGGTTAGGAAGATGAACGCTGAATCGAAATCTCACAAAGAATAACCGAAAGTGGAAGAGGGTAGAAACAATTGGTAAAAAGCCGGCATCTTACGCGAAGATTGCCTGGAGTCGCTACAGAGATGACCTCTGATATGCAGTGGTCGATGAGAGTAGTGTGTCCCGGCAACTAAAAAAGGATACCCAAAATGGCGTTTGCGGTCAATAATAAGATCATTGAGCACCTGATGCTAGAGGGGATTAGTAACAAATATTCGGGTATGTTCTGGAACACACGGTGAGTTTTATACACTTCACACATACACTTCCCCTCAGAAATTACCTCCTGTTCTGCTTCTCATGTGTATTGAAATTTTCGAACTTCTGCACAACAACATTATTATATCTATCTATATTAATAAAGGAGTAAAGTGATTGACTGACTGACTTAACGATTCATCAACGCCCAGACAAAACGGCTGAAGCTAGAATCTTGAAAATTTGGGTCAGAGTCACTCTTGGCCCAAAAGTGACAGATAAGGCTGGGTTTTTGGAATAGAACGGTGCGAAAAGTACCAAGCCAAATGCAAATGATATCACATTTACCATTAGCATTTGGGTAACCGGTAGAGCTAGAACTCTTAACATAAGTATGCAAAAAGTACTAAAATGTACTAAATTTGGCACAATTTCGTAGCATGTAAATGGATAGAGTTAAAAACTTGAAATTTAGAATGCGAATTAGGGTTGAGATGTAGGGTCTATTTAAGGAGATGGTTTTGAAAGTATGAACTCATGTGTACGAAAAGTACTATATTGTACTATATTTGGTAAAAATTTCATTTAGAGATACAAATCGACTTGGAATCCTGAAATTTGATATTAACATTACCGTCGGAGTGTAGGATTGGGATATGTACGTAGTTTTGGAAATTTGTTACTTATGTGTAGGAAAAGTACTAAATCGTACTATAATCGGTACAATTTGGATTTGGGTGAACCGATAGAGCGGGAACAAAAAAATGTGGAGTTAGGATCACTGTAGGGGTGTAGGATTGGGGTCAGGTACTAAATTTGGTAAAATTTGAATTTTAGGTGAACCAATAGAGCTGGAATCCTAAAATTTTGAGTCAGGGTTGCAGTTGAGTTGTAAGATAGAGATATGTAGGAGGTTTTAGAAATTTGTAATAATGTGTACTAAATTTGGTACTATTTGAATTGTGGATGAAGCGATTTAGGACCACTGTAGAGGTGTAGGATTGGAGTATGTAGGAAGTTTTGGAAATTGGTACTACTATATACTAAATTTGGTATAATTTGATTTGTGAGTGAACCGATATAGTTGAAATCCTGAATCTTGGATTTAGGCTCACTGTGGAAGTGTAGGATTGAGGATGTGCGAAGTTTTGGAAATTGGTACTACTATGTTCAGAATTTGGTACAATTTGAATTTTGTGTGAACCGATAGAGTTGGAATCCAGAAACTTAGATTTAGGATCACTGTGGGGGTGTAGGCTCGGAGCATGCAAAAACAAATTATACACAATAATAACAAATTAATCTATCATGTACCTTTTTTATTTGAAAATATTCTTTTATATAGAAAATCATGAATGCTCCCGACTCTCACTATAAAAATGTAAGTGTAAAGAATTCACTTCAAAAAGGTGTAATGTGTGTTACAGCTCGAGGTGTGTTTGATACACTTCTATCGATGAAGTGAATGCCGGAACATGCCCGTACATGTATTTCAATGAATGTTACCAAACACGCATTGCGTACCAAAATATAAAGTTGAACATGTTCAACATTCATATTCACCGTCGACGCATATCTATATAGATCATCGGAGAATTTTTCCCTCAAACACTCCAAGAGCTGCCTCACCTGCTTGTGCAAGTGCCCATGCTGGAGAATCATACAACAGCACGGGTAGTATCAGCGCTCTAATTCGAGTATAAAAGGAAGATTTGAACAAATACAGGCATGTCACAGAAATGAATTCCGTTCGGAAGTGGAATTACGAAATTTTTTTCGGAATGAAACCACTTTAGATTTTGAAAGTGGAATTGCATTTATTTGAGAACTTGTCACTTCTAAATGCTCTGAAATTACTTTAAAGTAATAAAATATCGTTTTTAATAATAAATTAATATAAAAACTCACATTTTTTGGCCTTTTTATTTCAAAGTTTTGTAAATTTTAGTTATCAATAGGTAGTTATCAATAAATGAAACTACTTTTTAACAAAGTATTGCCACATGTTTTTTCTGTTTAAAACAACCACCGTTTTTCTTTAATAATTTGAAGGAATTTTACAATCTGGCACTACGAATGATATATTAAAGTAAAGAAAAACAAAACAAAAGTTTTCATTCAAAGCACTTTGTACAGCACAATAGAAATTCCCTGAATTGTTTAACAAATATTTTGTTTTGCACTGGGACTTAAAGAAATAAGATTACTTTAAAATGCAACACTTTTCCCGATTCTCTTTCACGTTGTTTTTACATTTGATATTTAAAACCGATATTTTGATGTGTAAATTAACTTTTCACTTGATTTGTCCTTTAGATATTTGGGCCGATATTTCAATGTGTAAATTGACAAGTCAGTTGATTTGGACTTTAGAGAACCTGCAAAAGTTCCTATATGTATATTTTATCGAAGCTCTTCATCTTGAAAGCCTCTCTGCTATACAAGTCAATTTGAAGTTATTTCATTTGTAGAAGACGTTTACACCTTTAACATGCTCTCCATAACACAACAAAATACCGGCCAATTGAATAGTTCAGAGGTCGGTCACCGACATCCTCTCTCACTCACCCTCTCAGCGAACTACGTAAATAAACAAACAACGAAAACTGAAAATTAAAATGTAAACAAAAAATTTTTGTGAGTTTACCTTTTGCCGGTATTTTGAGGGTGGGCGGCCAAAAACCAGGTAAAAAATTGTCAAATTCAACAACAAACAACAGAAGCTAGCCGAATATTTTCATTTCTAAATGATCAAATAAGAATTCTTATTTATTCTAATGACGACGATGATGATGACTTTTTGTTTTTGTTATTATTCTACAATGAGTTGTTAGATTCTATTCTGCATTTCTCTTCATTTTCTTTTTTGTGGAAATACGGAATTCACAAATATTTCAAATAATAATTATTTGAATTATTTTCTTTCAGTGCGTTTTGTTGTTGTTTTTGTTGGAAAGTGCTTTTAATTGTTCTGTATTTTTGTGTGTGTGTGTGAATGACGATTGTTTATTGGTGTTGTTGTAGTTGGGGAACGACCGGCAGTCAGTGAGTTCCAATAAGTGGTCGGGGTTTTGTTGTTGTAAACGCGATCATATGGTGGTTGTTGGAAGAGAATTGTGTGTGTAAAAAGTGGTCGCTGAATGAAGTATTTTTCAGTTTTTCGTTTTATCGTTTTATGATGAAGTGCGGGCGATTTTTATGGAGTTGTGTTGTGTTGTTCAGCCACCAAGCTAGAGATAAACTGAGGTAAATAATCCAAAGGCAAAATAACAACAACAAAGAACGATTGAGACCGACCGACCAACCGCAATGTTGCACAATGGGTAGGAAATGAAAAAAAAGTGATTTTAACATTTCTTTGATATCGGTGTGATCAATGGAAACATGGTGTGGTTTTATATTTCATTTACTTAGATTTGTAAAAAATATGGCTTCAAGGCAGAGAACCTTTATTTGCGCTCTTTTAAACACAAATTACTGATGTAGGTTTTTGGAGCGAATTCCATTTTATAGATCGAAATTTATGATTTGTGGCAAACATTTCTAAGAAGAAACAAATCGCATCAGAGCAAATTAAACATTCAAAATAGCCTACATTTTCAGTATAAATAGGGTGATTTTTTTACAGGAAAGGATAGGAAAGGGTTTCAAAAACAAAAATACCTAAATTTAAAAAAAAAAAATAATTTAAATCTTTATTTCAATCGATAAAACGGTGCATATAATTTAATGTTTTTATGCAAATGTTAATCGGAACTGTTTCTAAAATTGTCCAACCGTTTACGCCAATTTTCGCATATTCTTTTCAACATTTCGGCGTATGTCCCACGCATAGATGTTTCAATTACGTCTTTCAATAGACGCGGACTTGTCTGTCAAAATGCGTTAAATCGCACGATCTAGGTGGTCATTTGACCGGTCCCGAATTTGAAATAAAATATTCACCGCCATTGCCATGGCGCCCAAAGAAAATTGAATATCCGTGAGATCCATTGATTCGATACGGAACATACATTGAAATAAAGTATTAACAAGTGTAGGGCTCAAGGTTATCCTATGATGTAATTCAAAGCGCGATCGAATTGACGGAAATGTTTTCAGTTACCCGAAAGACAATTTAAAATCTATTAATCCGAGCAGAAAACGAGGAAAGATTGGAGTTAAAGTGAGGTGGCGAACTGAAAATTAATAAGCGTACTGAGTGCATAATTATTAGAATTATGCAAAACCCTAAAATTTCCTCAAGGACGCTTTCGAAGGGAATTCGAAGAAGAGTGTTGTGTTAAAGTTTGTCACGAAGCAATTCTACAGACTATATTAAGAAACAAGAAACTCATCAAGAGATTACTTTTTCCATCAAAAGTAGAAAAAGGTTTTCATCATAAACTAAATTAAATAATTCGTCTGGAGGAGTTTTACAATTTGTCCGATTGGCAAATCGGTAGTGTTCTTGTCATATAAATTTGAATTTTCCAAACGATCCGATAAGCCAGGTGCAATGATATGGGGATCTATGACTAGTAGTGGCGTGGGACAATTGGAGTTCATCGAGTCTACTATGGATAAATATGCGTACGTTAATATTTTAAAGGCAAACTTGAAGCGGAGCGCCGAGAAATTTGGTATGGAGAACGACTTAGTAGTCCAGCAGGATAACGACCCCAAGCACACTGATGTGTGTGCACTTTTTGTACATTGTGACAGGTTTTTGTACATTCTTAGCAATTTTATTCACATTTACATGTTTTATTAGATCTTCAATTATCTTAATTAAATAGTCATTCATTTCATTTTAATATTCCGACAGTGCTTTGTGTGGAAATTTGTGTTCTTTACGGATGCAGTCGACTTTTGGTACCAATCAAGTTTTAGTATGTATTATTGAGTCAAGATATGGAAGCTTTTTTTCAGATCCACATTCCATTGTGAATTAAATCTGTTTATTATATTGTCATCTATATATTTTTTTAATAATCTTGCTTTCGTAGTTAATTGTTTTATAGTTTTGTCAAGTATTTTTGTCATAAAAGCATCCGCAATTATTGGCAAGATAGAGGATCCCATTGACAGGCCTTTTTGTGTTCATATAATGCGCCCTTATATACAAAATACAGGAAGTATTTTATACATATTGTAAACATTTTTATGAATAGTTCTCAAGGGATCTTTGTATATTCCTTAAGAGTGGACAAATTTTCTCTTATACTGTTTATTTACAGGTACACTGGGAAATAGTGATATTACGTAAAAAGATATGGATTTGAATTCAACTGCGTCGTTTATATTATATTTTGATTCTTTGGTCAAATTATTTAGTATTGTTGTCATTTACATTGACAGTTCATATGTAGACAAGTTAATAAATGGTCTCAGCGGGATGAGTTGAGGGCGCACGTCAAGCAAAGGCGTGTGGGATTTACTTAGCTGGATTGTGACAGAACTTTCGTTCCATATGCCAACCATAACAAAGATTTCCAGACGCGTCGGTCTTTTGCGCAGTTTTTCCAATTTGAAAGACAATATTCGGCAATGTTGTCTTACACTTGGACTTTCCGTCTTATTCGTGGCCTACCCCTTCTGCGTGAATCTTCAGCTGGTTGGCTTTTATATGCCTTTTGGGCTGGGGCATTTTCATCCATTCTCACAACATGATCTAGCCAACGTAGTCGCTGCAGCTCAATCCGTCTAACAATGTCGATGTCCGAGAATAGCTGGTACAACTCATGGTTTATTTGACGGCGATATTCACCGTCAACACAGATCGGCCCATAGATATTTCGGAGAATTTTTCTGTCAAACACTCCAAGAGCTGCCTCATCTGTTTACGTAAGTACCCATGTTTCTTATTCATATAACAGCACCGTTAGTATCAGAGTAGAGTGTGAGTTTGGTTTGGCGGTAGGTGACCTTAGTTTTTTTTATTTATGGCGGTACCAAGGTATATAAAATATTTGACTACTTTGAAGCTGTAGTTCTTAAATTCCACAGTTGGTCCGAGTCCACTGGACGACTTGCGCGTTGATACCATCAGCTTAGTCTTCTCGCCATTTACTGCCAGACCCACGTTGGCAGACTCCTTCTCAATTTGTTCAAAAGGTGGCTGTTACCGTTCGCAATGTTCGATCCAACATGTCGATGTCATCGGCGTAGGTGAGTAACATGTGCTGTGTGGTGTATAGAGTGTCATTTCTGTTCGCCTTTGCCTCTCGTATGACCGTTTTCCAGCAGGATGTTAAAAAGGTCACACGACAAATTGTCACCTTGCCTGAATCCTCGTTCGGTATTAAAGGGCTCCAAGAGGTCCTTTCCAACATGTGTTGTTTGGTGTATAGAGTGTCATTTTTGATCGCCATTGCCTCTCGTATGACCTTTTCCAGCAGGATGATAAAAAGGTCACACGAAAAATTGTCACCTTGCCTTAATCCTCGTTCGGTATTAAAAGGCTCCAAGAGGTCCTTTCCAACATTAGCTGCTGATCTTATAGCCGAATTAATTTTGCAGGAATGCCAAACGCAGACCTGTGTTTAAACACCTCTAAACGGATAGGGCAGTCGAATGCGGCTTTATAGTCGATGAATAGGTGGAATATGTCGATGGGGTTTTCCAGGATATGGTGCAGAGTGAAAATCAGGTCAATGGTAGATTTGCCAGGCCTGAAGCCGCATTGGTATGGTCCAATAATGTCATTGACCATTGGCTTCAGCCGTTCACACAGTACGGTGGATAGCACTTTATATGCGATGGGAAGGAGACGTATTCCTCTATAGTTGGCACATATCGTCTTGTCTCTTTTTTGTGTACGGGACACAGGATGCTGAGGTTCCAATCATTGCATTCCTCTAGCCAAATTGTACTAATAAGCTGGTGCATGCTCCTTACCAGCATCTGACTACCAGTCTTGAATAGTTCGGCTTGTAACCCATCAGCACATGTTGTTTTATTATTCTTCAGCGGATTGATTGCCATTCTGAGCTCATCTTGGCAAGGTTGGTTCTGGGGTGTCCTTTTCACCGCTACTATTTGATAACAGAAGTTTTTCAAAATGCTCCTCAGCACGCTGTATGTATCCGTCACCGGGGTTCCTTCTTCATCTCTACAGGAGGATGTGACTGCATCAAAGCCTTCGGTTTTGGTGTTTTACTCGTTGGTAAAATTTCCGGCCTTCATTCTAACTCCTGTACATCTCGATTTGCTCACGCTCACGTTTTTCTTGTTCTTTCTGTATTCGTCGGTACAATGTTTTGGGCGACGCATATTTTTTGCTTTTGTATACGTCTAATCTATTGCCCGTCATCACTTTCAATCAAATTAATTTTGAATTCATCGGACCAAAAGACATTTCACCGGATATCGGTCTCATATTTTTTGTTTTTGTATACGTCTAATCTATTGCCCGTCATCACTTTCATTCAAATTAATTTTGGATTCATCGAACCAAAAGACATTTCACCGGATATCGGTCTTCACGAATTCTCGTGAAATTTTACAAATTCTATTCTATTTTTTACTAGACGGTATATTACAGTTCTATCCGACATGTGCGGCTTGAACTCGCATCCTATTTATAATAATTTGATGTGGTTGTCATCTATTGCTGCAGTTTTACAGTGTCTACATTTTGGACCATTGTTAGTGTTTTTATTTTTTTAGTTAAAATCATCCCACTGTGTCTGGTTTGTGCAACAAGAACAGCAGCAGCCACAACACCAACATAAAAGAGCGATCATACAAAACTACTAGCAACTACCTACACACTCAGTTGTTAATCATAGGCGAAAATAAACTTTCGCCTGGTGCGACTGGATATATTTTTTTTGTTTGTTTTTCTTTACTAGTATTACTTCTTTTTCTCCTTATTCGTATGCACTCCGATTTTTTTCTTCTGCCAAGATTAACAAAATCGCAAAAAAAAGAGAAGTTAACCAAGTCCAAGCTTAGTTTCAAATTCATGCTTGACTGACTTCTTCAGACTTCATCAAACACCAAACCAAAAAAAAAACTTGGCTAAATTTAGACAATTTTGTTTGTTGTTTCTACTTTTTTTACTTAATTGAATTAAATTTAAGAAATAATTTAAGACTGGATTGTGTGAGTTGGATGGATGTTTAAATCAACAACAAAAAAGTTTCACACAATTGAAATTTCACGTTTGCACACCTTTTTCTTTTTTTCGAAGATGATGATTATGATGTTGTAGTAGTTGTTGTTGTTTCTTTTTTACAAAATATTTCGGTTAACGTGAAATGCGAAATGCATTGATGATGCTCCAAACCAGCAACAACAACAACACAAACACTTTATTTGTTTGGGGAGCGGGGGTAACAACCGGCCAACCAGCCAGCCAGTGAGCAAGCAGGCAATACGATCCGTAAATTTTAGATCATTCACTCACTCGAATAACACAATTTTTTAACCTTATTATTTTTTCTTCTTCTTTTGCTTTTTTCTTTTTTTTATTTTATTTTGACATTACTTTCTTTTTGGCCAATTGCTCTTTTTTAACTTTTTTTATTTAGGCCTTATCTTGCTTTGAACTCAATAATAATAACAACGACACCACAAATAATGACATCCGTTTAATATTTTTTCATATAATATTTATTTTTTTTGTATAATATTTTTGTATTATATTTTATAACAAAATATTTTTGTTGTATTGTTGTCGATGCTTTTGTTATATTTTTTTATTCATTAATAATATTGCTTATTACTTAATTTTTTTGTTAACAACTTTAGCAACATCAAAGAAAAAAACAACAAATACACAACCCGCTTTTGTTTTACAACACAAAAAAACCTAATAAACAACTTTCAAAAAAACGTGAATGGAACGAACGGACGTACGAACGAACGAATGATACGAACACACACTAATCTAAAACACACACGACCACTAACTAAAGTAGATAGTGAACGTTAAATGTTGTTGGTTGGTTAGTTGCGAGCAGGGATAACTAGGTCGATAGTTGGCAAGTTGTGTTATCGATTTATTTATTTTGCTGTTAAACTGTTTGGCCGATAGCTTCGATCACATGTGTGTGTGACTGCATACTTGATTGTTTGATCGATTATTTCGGTTACAAGCCATCGAATAATTTAAATAAAATATAACCACCACCATAGGTTGGTGTGTATATTAATGGTATGTTCCCGTACTGCAAGAATATACTACTTTTTACTACGATAACGAATTTTTCTTTATGATATCGAAGAAAATAGTAAACTATTTTAGATTATTACAGTACGGGAACAGGTCATACATTTTATCATTCCGTTTGCAACATCTCGTAATATTCTCCGTAGGCCCCATAGTAGTTGTTATACCCTACTCAACTATGTTGTCAGGGTATTATAGCTTTTTGCAGCCCCAAGCAAAATATTGGTCCTTTTAGTATACCGATCGTCATGTCTCAACTAGCTGACTCGATCTAGACATGTGAGTCCGACCCTGGCACCGCTTGACTTGCATCCATAGGATCGCCAACCAACAAAGCGGACGAAATAAAAAAAAATTGTAAACGCGATACAGGCAACTGTTATGGACCAATCTTCACGAAATTTAGCTGTACCCGGATCTTAGTTGTGCCAAAATCGAACGGGTTTGCCTAGGAAGAAGCCTCTCATTGTCCGAAATTACAGGAGGATGTTGAAGTAGGACTTTGTTGCATATGTAGCCATTTATGGCTACATATGATCTCCATTGTGTGTCGCTAAGGAAAGAAGGGAACAACTCTAGTTTTGAAAATTTTCCCAGACGTAAGTATTTTTACCCTAATTATGGGGATATATTTTTGAAAGCGCAAATTGGAGTCTATCATTTGAGATAGGATTGGTAAGGGACTATAATTGACCCTAGTTCGACCTTTAGGGATTTAAAAAAGGGTTCTAAAACCCGAGTTTTTAATATATCTCGCAAGGATTAGATAACCCCTTCATATCACCACTCTATGCAAAGGTATAAACTTTAAAATTATATCCATTATTAATCGGATCCGTAAAACTGGGTATAACCAGGTTCCCGTAACAGAACTTCCGGGTCAAATAACCGGGTACGTCCCCCAAGAAATATATATGTACTTATAAACATATATTGGTATACCGGGTACGTCCCCCAAGAAATATATTAGGGTAAAAAGACCTACCTCTGAAAAAATTAAAAAAAAAACTGATTGTTTTTACTAAACTAGAGTTAAGACGAATGAAGTCCAGACTGGGGACAGCATAATTAAGTATTTAACAACCTAGGGCTTTGTAAATCGTTACCAACGTTTCTTTACCCTTGCCCCAGGAGGTGCCAGTCAAAGCTTGCAGAACTTTATTCCTAGATTTAACATTCTGCTTGATATAGTTAGAATGTGAGGAGAAATGAAGGAGGTTATCGAAGACAACAAAAAGAATTTTCGGATTATGGGCTGTGGGGCCTCCCCAATGGAAATGTTAAGTTTTAAATCGACGTCTCGGGTCAGAAGACTTTGCAGTGGATAATTTTAGATTGCGGTAGAAGTTGTTGGTGGTGGCCAAATATTTGGAAATGTTTTCCCTTACGTCGTCAATGTTAACGCCGAACGAAATAACCGTACAGTCATCGGCGTACGATAGCACTGAAACATCCGATTAAATTGAAATTTTGCACATAACATGCTACATGTGTTGTCTTTCCATGTATTAATTTGAAAATAAAATTATTCTAACAATTTAAGACATATTTGAGAAAATATTTGAAATTCCATTAAAAGTGATTTTAAAAAAAGTGAAGGTAATGTGGTATAGTATAATTTTCACTCCCAATTGATTTCACTCCCAATTGATATATAATTTATTGTTTTTAATGAATGCGAATTAGCTCGAGATTTATGTCTGTTAAGATTTTGAACGGATAGGTTGAGTGGAACTTTAATTTTTAATATGTAATAATGTCTACACATGGCAATATTTAATTTTTGTGTGGAGAAGTCGTTAAAACTCATAGCCTTTGTTTTTCATCCTTGTGGTTCGTGGTAGACTCTCGTAGAGTACAAATGTTTCAAATAGTAATGAGATTTTGTCTATTGCTGGCTTTTTTCATGCAGACTCAAGGTATACCACATTACCTGCACTTGTCTTTACTGAAGAAATGTTTAGTTTTTTCCTAAATTGGTGATTATGTGGTGCAATAGCGCATATTATTTGATTTTTAGTTCATACTAATTATTTTAATGCTTTAGTAATAACGATTAAATTACATCCGTAAAACAAAAAATTATTTTTAAACTTGAACCGAAAATAAGTCATTTTCATGAAAAATTTAATTTTTGGTACTGCTTCTCAACGTGATTAAAATAAATTAAATAGATCATTGCTATCTTAATTTTTTGAGAACAGCAAACTATAGAACATGTTTCAGTTATTCTAAAATTTTCAGTTTACAAAAAAAGTGACTATACCACATTACCAACCTGTACCACATTTGCATCACCTCCACTATGTTAATGAATTTGTCTACTTTCACTCCTTGTCCTTTTTTTAATTCTGGAATTTAATTTTCTTGTTTGTATGTTTTTTCTACTGAGCATCAAACCAAACATATTCAGATTTAATTTAATTGTTTTATTGCCGATTGTCAATTTCTTAAATGTCCGAATATCACATTTGAGAAATTGAAAATCGACAGGAATTGTAAAATAAAGTACATATTCTTAATCAGAATAAAATTCTATATCGAATGTCTGTCTGTTGCAATCAGAACGTTTAGTAATGAAAATTGAATATTTGGGGAATGTTTTTAAAACTTTGGAATTTGGGGAATGTTTTTAAAACTTGACCAACACTTCTTCAGGATAATTCTTAATCAGCGTAAAATTCTATGACTGTATCACTCTAACGACTTGAGGTATATCTCCAAAATTTTGCGTAGAGTTGTCTTTCAACGTTTAGGCATAACCCTTATATAAGGGTACCCTCCAATTTTCCGTATTTTGGTGGTTTTGAGGGCGTATATAACCGAATTCGCTGTAATTGGTGCTTTGGGTTCTTATTGTGTACCAAATCTCTCCAGCAAAAATTTGCAATATTGGTGCACTTTTTCGACGTTTTCAATCGAAATAATTGTAGTTTGGAATTTTGTATTCCTATTTATTGTGCAATCTCTTAAAATAGAGATCTACGGAAGGACCACCATATTTCTTAAAACGAATGTATTCCCATTTTTATCATTATGATCCCGCCCCTTATTCATTACATCGGATCTCGGGAGAAAGACTATGAGGGGTCTCGCCTATATATCAAATTTAGTTATTTTTTACCTAATAAACACCTTTTCTCCCGTGGAGGCGGTGAAACCCGTATACTTTTTGTCACTCAAAACTGGATGAGTGCGATATCGATATTAGAGGAGGAAAGAGTGAGGAGCAGTTCAGCAGCTACTGCTTTACAATGATGCATATTAATATGTACCGTGTTTAGCGCGTGCTGCTGATTGTTGCTTTTTTCATTGGCGGGAGGCGGAATTGAGGCTTCCCCAAGACATCTTATTTCTCCTTAGGTATTGTTCTCCTGCAGAGTCGGTGACGAACTTAGCACCACTATTTTTCAAAGTGGTGAGAATCCTCCACTCTTTCATCTAAAGTCCGTCGTTTAACCAACCTCAGTTCAACCAGTCTCATAAATGGTGGTGGGATCCACACTGTGGTAACCATCCCGCTCGGTATTCTAGTGGACCGCAACGGCTGCCAGTTTACTAACATCCCAAAGAGGGTCACTGTTATTAATGGTTTTCTTAAGGAAGTCCGAGGACTCCTTACTACGACAATTAACAAACCAAACCAAGGATTCCGTCTATCAATTTCATCGTTAAGGATGTATCTGTCGACCAGCAACCATTTATCTTCCCTGATAACTCCGTCGGGGTCAGCTCGATCTATGATTGTTAATCAATAATGAAAATTAAGTATTTCTTAGTAATATATTAATATATCCCGCCCGTTTTGTATTACATCCCAAACTCATTTGCTGTAGTAAAGTTCAAGATTCGGCCAGGCCGAACTTTTCTTCACTTTTTTATTTATTATTGGAATCTGAAATTTCGAAATAATGTGTGCATATTACAGTAAAATAAAATAAAAAAACACCTCAATTTGTTAAGAAGTCCATAGGATACTGTGTGGTTGGTATATTTCTTTATTTTCGTAATTAATAAGAATATAACAAACATATTTAAAATTATTAAGAACATAAGGTTTGTATTAGAATTTTTTTTAATCAACACTCCATTTGGTCGGCTTCTATTTCTCAATATATAACTAACCGTAATGATGATGGATCCTACAACCTGGTTTATATTGTCTTTCATTTTAATCTAACAACTTGCATAACACGGGACAAATCTGTAATAGTATGTAAAACATTATAACATAACTATTTGAAAACAATAATGTAACGCAAAAGTAAAAAAAAACATAAAATATAATTAAAAAAATAAATCAAAAATTGTCATTTTGTATCTCAACAATTAGTTTTTTAATAACATTAAAAAAATACAATTTTATAAATTATAAACGAGCTGTTATGCCTCAAATGAAGCAGCTACTGCTTTACAATAATAATAACAAAAATTGAAAAAATATAGCTATAATTTTCTTATTAAATTATAAATTGGCCATGATGTTACAACACAAAGTCTTTAGGTGGATGAAACTATGAGAATTGCATTATTAAAAATTAAATTAATGTAAAATCAGATATATGCCGACCTAAAATATATCATTCACTCTCATTTTGTGTCTGTATAACAGTTTTAAATATTATCTTACACTAATAATAGTTAAGATTAATATACCGGAATATGTAAAACGAATAAACTGAGGGGAAAATGAGTAATAAAAAAATGAAATTAGTTAAAAAAATAATTTGAATTTTTGTAGATCTCCAACTTAGAGAAATTCGAGTGTATTTTTTGGAAATTTGTAAACCATTGATGGCTGTCGGTATCATGAATAACAAAAAATGAAATTAGTTTAAAAAAGTTAAATTTTGTAGCGATTTAACTACAAAATTTCAATTCATTTACATTTTTTGGAAAATTATAAACCATTGACTGGTGTATACACTGCCTAACTGTGCAAACAGTTGTATGCATTTTTAAAAATTTATAAATCAATTAATATTGAAGTGTCATTCTTTTACAAATGTAATTGCTTGATTATTTTCCTCTTGCTCCTTTACTACATATATTTCTAATGATCTATAATCTAAAAAAACTCCCTATAATTTGTTTAGAATTTCTTTAGAATCATTGAGTAGTGTACTAGTATATTATAATTAAATATTAAATTTTATAAAAATATAATTACGTACATAAATATGGCGGCGCTTGATCTCTTACAAAAATAAAGAAATCTTTTATACAATTGTTAATTTGTGAAACTTATAATAAATACATTTCGAGTCTTTTTTTAAAAAAAAATTATTTTAAAACTACATAAGTATTAGGTGGGAACTTTTCTTATGTTTTTTATTCTATTCCTAAAATTCGCTATAATTTAAGCATAAGGCCTTTGTTTAAATATTGCAAATAATGTTCTTATTTTATCGGTTTTTTTATTTAATTTTTTTCCTAAAAATTTTCAGATGTATTTCAGATAAGACAAAATTATATATTTTTTTAATTTTTAGCAGCATAATTATCCTAAAGGTCACAGAAAAAGAAAGGGAGAAAATACTACAACTTTTCTCTTTCCTCTCACCTTAGACTAATGTATAGACCATAGATTACTTAAAAATTCAGCAGTTAAATGGGAAACGATTTAGGAATATTGGCAAGATGTTGTATCTGGGGATGCAGTTATTTTTTCTGGGGTTATGAATAAAAGCTCGGATAGGTCATTTGTAATTCCTATGGGTCTGTTTATAATTACTAATATTAATTATAATACCCTAGATCTTCATTTTTAATAAAAAAGACTTTTATCGCAATTGAAATTATTTTAATTATACCCTATAGCTAGCTGAGTCGATCTAGCCATATGTATCCGTCCGTGCGTCTGTCCATTATAATTTGTAAACACGATAATAGACTACAGTTATGAACCAATAGCCACGAAATTTTGCATATAGGACGAGTGCTGGCCAAAGAAGACCCCTATTGTTTTTGGGATGAAATGGGCCAAAAACTTTATTTTTATATGTTTTTCCGATAGCGCTAGAGGCCAATTATTTTCCGAACATCACGAAGTTTTAAGAGGATCAGGCCAAAAATAAGCGTGCCTGTTTCGCTAAAGATCGGTCAATATCTACATCCGATCAACGTAAATATGCCATTGTTAGAAAGTAGAGCTGTTGACCTATAATTGGTAAAGAGGGTGCAAATATCGCGAAATATTGCCCAGGCTCAGAATATAGAACCGCAGAAATTTAGATTTTCGTTGTAGTTGTGTAGGGTATCATATGGTCGCCCCGTGCGACTATACTGCCACGCTCACTGATTTTAATATGGGTTTATATTGAATTAATACTAAAATACAATTTTAAAAAATTAATTAAAAATGGGATAATAATTTGCAAATCATATTTTTGTAATTTAATTTAAAAATTATTTGAATTGGCATCGTTTGGCTAGTTTTGTTTATCTTTGTTGTATTAGTTTGGCTGTAGGCTTTTTAAAGTAAAAATCGTTTTTAATTTAGATTTTTAATATTTATTGTTTCCAATATTTCGATTGGATTCTCCAATCATCCTCAAGGAATTGAAGAAAGTAGCTTCAACTTGCTTGAGTTGTAATATGGCTTAAAGACAACATACTTTATTCAATTTAGGATGACTGAAATACAATTTTAAAAAAATATTAAAAATCAAAATTAAAAACATTTATTTTTGTAATTTAATTTAAAAACAATTTTACAATAATATATGCAAATAAAAATTAAAAATCTACAGCGACATTTAATCATCGATGGAATTTTAAACCCATAACCTAAAATTTGTTTATCACGTTTAACTGTTTGGAATTTGTAATGAAATATTTTAAGAAGCTAATATTTGTGATAATTATTATTTAGGTTATTCTCCGATTTTGAAACTGTCCATACATGAAACTCTTAACCGCTCTAAATCCTCCGTTTCAAAACTTTTTAAAGCCTATAGCATTAAAAAAAATAAGCATTTCGGAATTTAGCGACAGACTGTTATAAACATTTGCAAGTTTATTACGATTGGTCCTTAATCTTTATTTCTGTTAATTTTCCCATATTAGAAATTGTGAATATCAAAGAGCTTATGCCTAAGTGATGTATCCTTGGCATCTATACTAGAGATGGCCGAATGTTGGGGCATAGCGTGACTTTTTCAATTCAATATTCGCTCCGGCCAAATGGGGTTGGAAAGATGGCTTCAGTGCTTCTTCCAAAGCTGGTGGCAAAATGGGCGGCAATGTCAATTCCGTCTGAGATGTACAATCACGTATTCTAACCTGTCCGTAGATGAAACTCTTAATCACTCTATAGACACCCACTTTTCAAAACCTACAGTATTAAAAAAATACAAGTTTATTACGATTAGTCCCTAATCTTATTCTTTTTAATTACAAATTATTTTTAATGAATTACGAATATTGAACTATCGAACCATTATTAAACCTTTTTTATTAGGAAGGTGAAAGTCAAAACTGGAGGTCGAAGTTTCCCAGCTATCGAAAACTATATTTTAAATAATATTTAAAAATTCGGGAAAGAAAAATGTTTAACCATTAAAAATTTCCAATATAAAAAATATAATTAATAAATTATTGAAATACATCTGAAAATGGTAAAATATTATAAAAATAAATTTCTACTAAACTATATAACTGGGATTAGTTAATTGAAAATTTTACTCTTTGTAGACCATAAAAATTCCTCCTCAATTATTTAGCAGTCTTTCATTTAAAAAAATATATAAAAAATATATAATTATTTTGTGATATGAAAATGAAAAATTAAATTTACTAAACTTAATAAAAAATATATAATATATAATTATTTTGTGATATTGAAAAAATTAACTAAACTTAAATAATTTGTAGTATTAGATCAAATATTTTTTGTTCTATTAAATCATAAAATCAAACTTATCCTGTTTTGTTGAGGGTGTTGAACAGCAATGTACCATCATTTGTTCGCCCGGCGTCGTAGTCGATAGATTTTGTTTCATATGATCGTTGTTGTGTTGTTGATGTGGTTGTGACAATGTTGGACCATCTTGTGATTCTGATGAATTTTGTGATAGCTCATTAAAACCACTATCCGTACGATAGAATGTCAATGATTTTTTCGGTGAACTATTAACCGGTGTATGATGGATGACACCACCAAATGATGAGGAACTTGTTGGTATTAATGCGGCAGGATTGAAATTCTTTTTCTTCAAGTCTTGGCAAATGCGATTCAATTTCTTATCCTCTTTGTTGGGTTGTTCATTTTCATCACCATCGTCATCGTTTAGCCAATTTGCCGAAAATGATTGTGACAAATTTTTACGACTTGCCGAACGCCTTTTGCCTCGCGGGGTATCTGATTGTGATGAACTACATGTGGAGCTATGGCCAGACACCTGAGAAATTTGCATATCCTCCACATCAATGCCCGTGTACTCGAGTAACTCTTCTAGGGTTTCTTCGTGATTCATAAAGACGTCCACTTCTTGTAAAATATTGCTGGAATTTTTAGCTCCCGCCACTTTTGTTGTCAGCCGTTCTTTATTCGATTTGTTGGAACATTTTGAAGAGTTAACCCTTAAACGACTAACCTTTATATTGAAGCTATCCGATGAAAATTCTCCAATGTTATTGGTTATCATTGAGGCCAGCGGGGATGAAGATCTTTCTGGAGTAAATTTTCCATTGTCTGTTTCTTGACTCGTGTTGTTGGTCATATCATGACTGAGATTATTCTCCTTGTTCTGCGAACGATATAATTTCTCAATTGGTTTCCTTCTAACGGGCGGGTGTATGGGCGATAGTTGTTCGAGTTCCTCAATTTCGGCACGTAGATTATTGAAACGTGATTTACGTTTCGTGGCACTGCCTTTGTCTGCCAACGATGGCGAGAGATCATCTGAGGCCGAGATAGGTGAAAGTGAGCCAAATGAGCTCTTGTCCAAGGAGTCAGATAATTTACCCACAATGGCTGTATGTTGTAGCGACTGCAGTGAGTGAGGACTTGAATTTGATTGACCACCACCCGCAGCACTACCGCTGCCACTTGCTGAGGCCGAACTGTTGTTAGCCCCCTTTGCCAATAATTGCTGTTCATTTTCCCATATAAGAACATTATGAATATCGAAGAGCTTGCGCCTCAGCGATGTATCCTTGGCATCTATACTAGAGCTGGCCGAACGTTGGGCATAACGTGACTTTTTCAATTCAATATTGGCTCCCGCCAAATGGGGCTGGAAATATGGCTTCAGTGCTTCTTCCAAAGCTGGTGGCAAAATGGGCGGCAATGTCAATTCCGTCTGCGATGCACAATCACGTATTCTACGTCCCGGTTTCGATATGGGTGTGGTGCCACTAAAATCATGCAACACAATACGTTGACTTCTCAGCGGACAATCCACTGGACTTGGCACAATTTGATTATCTTTAAAATAGGAACTTATTGCCATTTGAGCTTTAGCTTCCAATTCGGGGTCAGGCGAATCGTTGAATTGAGCTTCATGGGGTTCTACATTTGCCGGCATTAAACTTGAAACCTCTTCTATGGTCCATTCACACTGAGTGGAACTCATTTGCGGTGTGTCGGGGCGTTGGAATAGCGACGGACTGTAATCACAAACAAAATTACAATAAATTCCCTCCAGAAATCTCTACACAACAGTATCCAACTCACCTTGCTATTAATGGCATATGCAACCTCTCTGCCCACGCCGCTTCAAAGGGATTCTTAATCTTCTGATGTCGTTTTGCCGGCGGCGTCTGTATCACAGCCATCGATATGGAATGCATACCACCATTACTGCTATTCGACGACATCATTGTATTGCAATTGCCCAGGGAATAGCTCAGACCCTGCGGTGTCCTAGGATTTATTGACTTCCTAAATTGTTTATTTTTAGGCGTCACTTTGTTGCCATCATCCGATGCTTGATAATGCACCATAAACCGGTGGCCACTTTTAAATTTTTGTGGCGTCTCATGATCGCTGCCTTCCATTATCGCCTTTGAATTTCACTAAGTTTTTCCTTAGTTTGGGTTGTGATTTATTTTTAGCCACAAGCTAGGAAGCAGATGTTTGGATGGCAGGATGTTAGAATTTCGAGTTCGTTCGGTCGGTCGTTCGAAATGTAGACGGTTGTATTGGGCCAACAACAAACAATTTGCGCCCTTCAGTTTGAAAATTTGTTGTTTATTCAAAGGTTTTTGGGACAAAATAGAAAATGTCCCTGTTTTTGTGACGAAAAGTGTTGCCACTGGGTTGGAGAATTTCTGTAGAAGGCGTTTAAATTCAATAACAGCATTAAGCGTTGGGCGATTGGTAAAGCGTTAACGGCGTCAAAGTTTTTCAAAGGAAAGGTGTGGTATTGTTTGTAAATGCCTTTTTCGAAGTGAGGCTAGAAGTTTATGCGTTTAGTACTTCGCTTTGTTCAATGACAGAATTAAGCGTTGGGCGATTGGTAAAGCGTTAACGGCGTCAAAGTTTTTCAAAATAAATAATGCGAGAAAATTTATTAATAAATAATTACATGAATTTTATGCTTTTGATATTATTGTAATTTGTCGGAAGATAGAAAAGGGATTTCACCAAACCGATTCAGTCTACTTTGACAGTTCTCAATTTTATTTTAAATTTATTGTTTATATAATGACAGCATTAAGACGCGTTTAGACTATAGCATTTATTGTGATAATGAGCAATATCTCGTTTTAATTATTAAATCGGGCAGATTTTGTCATACAAAATTAAATTCACGGAATATTTCGATTTGTTGGGAATCGACATAATTCAAAATACAACCCTGCTTTTGCAACAAAAAATACATCACTCCTTCTAAACGTACCAAAAATGGATACGCTTTGAGCTTCCAAAAATTTTCAAAATTCAAAATAGTTGCGTCACAGCTGCTGATAATTTTCAATTATTAAATTATTACTAAAATTTAAAACAATTTGGAGAGTAATCCCTAGCGGTGTTGCGGTTCGAAAATGATAATATATTAAATTTTCGGTTTCGGACTAGAACAATGAAAAAATTTACACCGAAATTGTTTAATTTAGATTTGTATAAAAATACTAATTTTTATTGACCCCTGGTTTGGTCCTTAATTATTCGTTGAAATGTACGCGCTACGGTATATTGCAACCTTGGTTTAGCGCCGTTGACAATTTAAAGAGTAATTAATTGTCGTTTGCTTTTGCCGCCTCCTTCTAGCATCAAGGAGTATCAAACTGTCAGTCAGACAGACACTACGCAGGTCTTTGCGAGCACCTATCGTTGTGTTTAGAAAGGTAATTTCGTTACCATCTACTCAACCTATCAATAAACCCATGGTACAATTATAAAAGGTAACAGCAAATCCCAGCTGATTTGATTCCAACGTAATACTAGTGTCAATATGAATTTGACAAATTATGTTTTTAAAAATCACCCAACAGGAAAATTGGGAACGCATACAATTTGAAATTGTTCTTTATTAAATGTGCTCCCGTATTCAATTTACTCAATCTGCCTGCTGGGAAAGTTTCAGGAAGCAAATCTTTCTTCAAGGAATAACTCGCTATTCCCAGCATTTTCATATGTGTTATACATATATGTGGCAATGGCACAATTAAAGGAAAGATGTGGACGCGATAGAAATATAAATTTGAAAGATTTTCATTCATGTTTTTCAATTTTTATTTTGAGGATTCGAAAATATTTAATTTTCAAAATAAAAATAATTTGATGATAATTTGTTGACACTAGTAGAACTTACAACAACAAATTTCCATGTGGTTGTTGTATCGTTTTTTGCACAACAACACTTGCTGTTACCTTCTATTATTATACCATGCAATAAACCATAGAATTGTTATTAAGAAACCTCTGTGTTTTACCTTCTTCTTTACTTTCACGGCGCACTTGTTTCACCCCTCCCCTACGGTCCACTGCTCGACGCATTCGGCGTACCGGCTCTTAACGGCGGAGCCCCTCTGAGCTAAACAGAAATTATGAAACCAATAAAATGTGTATGTATATGTAAACTAATAACAGCTGGTTTTAAAGAAGTGAACTTAAAGCATTAATAAATACCCAGTTGTTCAAAAAATATCAATTGTCTGCTGATATATAGTTAATTAAATAGTTGCTTGGTGATCTAGTTACTTTATACCCCAAAAAGGGACACACAATTGACTGTTGGATTTATTTGTCGATTGAAAAAGTTGTCTAGGTATATCATTCCAATTCAGTAGTTACTGGTAAAGCAAAGGTTATCAAATCGAATATGAAGACAAAACAAAACAGAGCAATTGTTTTGTCATTTTGTTGAGACTTTTTAGAATTTTTCGGAATTTTAAAAGCAAAATCGAATGGAAATGTGTTTTCCGCAAAAATATATAATTTCAATATTCGAATGAAATACAGATGATAAATCGGAGGTAAGTTTTTTGTAACACAATATAGACCAATGTAATCCTTCGCAATGGAATTCACATTTGAGATCGAGGGGATTTAGTAGTCTAAACGTAGCCTAAGGAAGTATACCTATGTCGACTATGTTTTCCAAGGATATTTTGCAACCCATAGGCCACAGGGAATAATAAATTGCAACCATTTTTGAAGGCAAATTAACGTAAAATTAAGAACAAAATTAAAAGATTTATTTCTTTATATTGAGGACACCTAGAAACATAGAACACAAAATATATAATTACCGCCAATTCGGTTTCAAAATGTGTCCAGAAACCCTAAAAAAATATCAACGTTTAATAATTACTAGTTATTAAGGGAAATTTGTTACCCAATTAGAACTCAAAATAGCAGATAATTCGGCATGGTATAATAATAGAAGGTAACAGAAGGTACAAAAAACGATACAACAACCACATGGAAATTTGTTTTTGTAAGTTCTACTAGTGTCAACTCATTTGACAGAAAAATGTAAATAAACAAACAAATTATCATCAAATTATTATTTTTTTGAAAATGAAATATTTTCGAATCCTCAAAATAAAAATTGAAAAACATGAATGAAAATCTATCAAATTTATATTTCTATCTATTCCACATCTTTCCTATAATTGAGCCATTGCCATATATATGTGTAACACATATGAAAATGCTGGGAATAGCGAGTTATTCCTTGAAGAAAGATTTGCTTCCTCAAACTTTCCCAGCAGGCAATTGAGTAAATTGAATACAGGAGCACATTTAATAAAGAACAATTTTAAATTGTATGCGTTCCCAATTTTCCTGTTGGGTGATTTTTAAAAACATAATTTGTCAAATTCATATTGACACTAGTATAACGTTGGAATCAAATCAGCTGGGATTTGCTGTTACCTTTTATAATTGTACCATGATAATTCGGATAGAAAACTTGTCTAAAAGTTCTGAAAATACCGAAAATATTTTCAAATATTTTAAAAAATGTATTTATTAACTTGTTTTAATTTACAAAAATACAAATTGAACAAAGTTTTAAAAATATAGATGGCGATTATAAAAATAGATGACAAATAGAGGACATAAATTTTATAGACGACAGACAGATAAAATTGATGATTGTCCTCTAAAATAGAGAGCGTATGATCACCTTATGTTCTGTATTGTAACCAGAGATGAGGTAAGTTGATGATACATAAAACCTATAAAATGAAACACGAGTTAAACGGCATATACATTAGAACTTTTTACCGGGTTAAACTGCTTTATGAGGATTTATTTGACATATGTGCAAAGGAATTGGCAATTGAAACCCACTGGGTTAACGAAATCCGGTTAAATGTAAACGTACTATTATCGTAGTAAAAAATAGTAGATTCTTGCAGTATAGGAACAGACCAAATATGTAGTTGTGTGTTATAGCACTAACACAGGTCCTTTATGATATCGAAGAAAATAGTAAACTCTAGTAAATTCTTGCAAATACAAATACAAATACAACAACTCGTTCTTTTCATTTGACATATTTTTAACATTTTACTAGAATTTTGTTTTTGCAAAATAGTCAGGCTGAATCCCAGTTTGTTGTTTTTATAAAAAAACAACTATTTATTATTATTATTTTACTAGAAACGCAAAAATATTAATGTAATGTCAGATTTTCTTTTCAAAATCGAGTTGGGAATATGATTTAGATATTAATTCATCTACAAATCATAAATTTCTTTTACCGATTGATCTGTTCCGGTACTGCAAGAAGCTACTCAATTTTATTATTTTCTTCGATAAAAAGTAGTAGATTCTTGCATTACGGGAACAGACCAATTGATTTTACAATATTCTTTTAAATTATATTCTTCAAGACCTGTTCGATATTATAAAGGAAAAAAATGTTATCGTAGTAAAAATATGAAAAAAGTGTAATTTATAAGGTGCTATGACCTACCCTAAATAATTGTGCCGTGTGTTTTCGTATTCTTATAATTCTACAACTTTCCGCATTCATTGACCTTTTTATTTTTAATTACTTCCATATACGATTTTGTGAATTAAATTCATCATGTTACCATACCCCTTAATATTCCCACTGAACGATAACCGATAACATGCACATTGTACCACAATCGATTAGGTAGTAGTACCATCACCAAAGAAAACAAAGTGTTTTTGCGTATATGAATTGTGTGTGTGCGTGTATGTGTAATAAAGTTGTTCTACTGCAAACGAATTAAGAGTTAAGCGAACGAGAAATTTGCAATATAAGGTTTCTTAGCCAATCTAAATCGAATAAAAACAAACATCAATGTTTGAATAAATAAATTAAACTACGTTTCAAATATTCTAAAGGTTTCAGTGAGACAGCGTTTGGTTAGCAAGACTAAAACAGCAATAGGTATTCCTGCCGGCGACAACGAAGACGACGACGACAAGTTTTCTCAGCTGCAGCAGCAGTAGTAGCAACAACAACAACTACGGCAACAGCACCACCGAGAGCAACACCGCACACACAAATCACGGCAAAAAAGAACAACGGAAAGAGAAAAAGAATATCCATCGTAAACAGCTGCAAAATTCAGCGTAAAGCGAGAAAAAGTGAAAAATTGGCCCGTAACAAGACAGTAAGTTCTGGTAGTGGTGGTGGTAGCGCTAGCGGCAGTGGTGGTGGTGGTTATAACGATAAAGGCGACAGCAAGTTATCTACTACCGGCATTTATGACAAATGTGATAGTGGCAGCAGCAGCAACAGCGGCGGCAAATCCTTTCGGAAATCAGGTGGTGGTGGCAGTGCCAGTGGAGGAACAGAAAATTGTTGCCCAGCCAAGGTAACAAAATTGGAAATTTTACAGGGCGAGCAGCAGCAGGACGAGGAAGAATCATTTGGTGGACCTTTGACCAGGGCTCGCAGTGGTAGTTGTGGCCAGAAACGTAATACAAGGGGTGATTTGAATGATAGCGACGAGACCACACCTTTGCTTTTGTTACTGACACAAAGGCTAAAGGGTACGGACAGTGGCACCGGTGTTGGGAATTTTAACGAACTTCTTAAAGCTGGCTCGGTATCGGGTGATTTTTTATTGGCCTCCACTTCTACAACAGCTGCAAGCGGCAATCGCTCGAATATGTCCGAAAATGGCTGTAAACATTTTCAGGCTTATGTTAAGGAAAATTCTTTGGACACGTATCGTATTATAGATGCTTACTTTTCGGCCTGTATTAACAGGGATGCTCGAGAAAAGAAGGTAGGAATTATGTCGGGATATTTCAAAACCTAACCGAGATAATATGGTTTTTTATTGTTTCAGGCCTTAACTTGTTGCTGTTTTGAGTGCGGCAGTTATGGTATCCAGCTGTTTGCCTGTCTCCATTGCATCTATTTTGGTTGCCGTGGTACGCACATCACCACCCATTTACGTGCCAAAAAACATTCCATAGCCTTGGAATTGTCACACGGCACATTGTATTGTAATTCTTGTCGAGATTTTATCTATGACGCAAGGTCTCGAGAAATCGCCGCCGTCAATCGTAAACTAGAGGCTAAAGATTTACAAAAGAGTCTAGCCTGGACACCGTGGATTCCAACGCCGAAGGAGACAAATCTAATGTTAGCCAATCCAAGACGTCGCAATGTCAGAGCGAATGAAACACTGGGCCTGAGGGGTCTCATTAATTTAGGTTCCACCTGTTTTATGAATTGTATTGTGCAGGTAAGGGTGATTTTCAGAGTAAATGTTTATATTTTCAAGGTCTTTTAGAGCTATATTTTTTTCAACGTCTTTTTGAGCTATAACCGAAGATTTCTTAAAAACATTTTCTAAGGGGGGCTATCTGATTAATAAACGGGGTTTATTATAAATTTTTTTAGGGACTATCTGTCCATGAAGCGGTTTTTTTGACAGGCCTTAAAAATATAATGAAAAATACCATACGTTATAAAGTAATAGGGCTTGATCAAATAGTCATAGAAAACATATTTAAAAAGTCCAAGAACAGAGGTTTCATAGTCCTCAATTGTTCTTTTAATCCAAGATCAGAGGTTAGGCAGTCCTCCAAAAAAAAAAATATATTTAAAAATCTAAGATTAGAGATTAGATAGTCCTCGAAAAAATGTATTTAAAAATCCAAAATCAGAGGTTAGGTAGTCCACGAAAAAAAAAAAAATTGTAAAAATCTATGATAAAAGTTTAGATAATCCTCAAAGAAAAAACGATATTTAGAAAATTCAAGACTAGAGGTTTGAAAATTTGCATTTAAAAACTTCACGATTAGAGGGTAGAAAGTTCTCGAAAAAATTATTTAAAAGTGCACGCTTAGACGTGAGATAGCATTGGAAAAAAATATTTTAAAAAATCCACGCTTAGAGATCAGATAGTCTTTGAATAAAATGTATTTAAAAAATCCACGCTTAGAGATCAGATAGTCTTTGAATAAAATGTATTTAAAAATCCACGCTAAGAGATCAGACAGTCCTTGAAAAAAATTCTATTTAAAAAATCCACGCTTAGAGATCAGATAGTCCTTGAAAAAATTATTTTTAAAAAATCCACGCTTAGAGATCAGATAATCCTTGAAAAATTGTATTTAAAAATCCACGCATAGAGATAGTCCTTGAAAAAAATTCTATTTAAAAAATTCATGCTTAGAGTTCAGATAGTCCTTGAAAAAATGCTATTTAAAAATCCACGCTTAAAGATCAGATAGTCCTTGAAAAAATGCTATTTAAAAAATCCACGCTTAGAGATCAGATAGTCCTTGAAAAAATTGTATTTAAAAAATCCACGCTCAGAGTTCTTGAAAAAATTGTATTTAAAAAATCCACGCTTAGAGGTCAGATAGTCCTCGAAAAAATGTATTAAAAAAATCGACGCTTAAAGGTCGGACAGTGCTTGAAAAGTATATTTAAAAAATCCAAATCTAATAAGTCAGAAAGTCGTTGAAAAAAATATGAGATTATAAATAAAAAAAAAGAGTTTAAAAATTGACATATATATATATATATATATATATATAATAGGGATCAGATAACCTTTAAAAAATTCAGTAAGCCCTTAAAAAATATCTTGATAACATTTATTTATGAAATACATTTGTATATAATTTGTAGTCATTTTTTTAATAATTCAATTTATTCATTGATTTTTTTTAATTAGAATAATATAGTTATTTTAATTGTAATATATTTTTTTTTGTTAATTTTCTTTAGGCTTTAATACACACCCCATTACTATGTGATTACTTTCTGTCGGATCGTCATGAATGCAGTGCAAAATCCTCTATGAAATGTTTAGTTTGTGAAGTTTCTCGATTATTCCAGGTAATTTTCTATTTCTCCACATACCAATAAATTACAAATTTAATAACAAGCCTCTTTTTACACGTTCTTCTTTCCTTAGGAATTCTATTCCGGTTCCCGTACCCCACTCTCATTACATCGTCTATTGCATTTAATATGGAATCATGCCAAACATTTGGCCGGCTATGAACAACAAGATGCCCATGAATTTTTCATTGCCACTTTGGATGTGCTGCATCGTCATTGTATTAAAGCCAAAGCTGAAACAGAAAGTGCCAATAAATCAAGTTCTTCACAGGCGACAACCCATACAAATTGCCCCACACAATGTAATTGTATTATAGATCAAATATTTACCGGTATGCTACAAAGTGATGTTGTCTGTCAATCGTGTAAAGGTGTCTCCACCACAATTGATCCATTTTGGGATATATCATTGGATTTGGGTGAAGCTCATGGTGGTGCAACACCCAAATCCTTAATCGATTGTCTCGAACGTTATACACGTGCCGAACATTTAGGTTCATCGGCAAAAATTAAATGTTCAACATGTAAATCGTATCAAGAGTCAACAAAACAATTTAGCCTGCGTACATTGCCGAGTGTGGCCAGCTTTCATTTGAAACGTTTCGAACATTCATCGCTGATCGATAAGAAAATTTCCACATTTATCTCATTTCCCGTCGAATTCGATATGACACCGTTTATGTCGGAGAAAAATAATGCATATGGTGATTTTCGTTATTCGCTATATGCTGTGGTCAACCATGTGGGCACAATTGATGCCGGTCATTATACGGCCTATGTACGACACCACAAGGATACCTGGGTGAAATGTGATGATCATATTATAACGACGGCAACACTGAAACAGGTTTTGGATAGTGAGGGGTAAGTGTGAAAAAAAGTTTTGTTTGAAAATTCAGGCATATATATCCGAAAATCTTTCTGAATATATTTTATTTAAAAATACAATGTTTCAGGATCTTATAGTCCTTCAAAAAATATATATCTAGCAATTCACGCTTCTGGTTCAGTTATTGGTTTTCGATGGTTTTATTATTGACAATCGTTTCGAAGAACATGTCTTTGGATCCACCGTCCGAGTAATGTGGCAATTCCAGAGGACAGAAAGAAAATCTTAGATACCGGATTTGAATTTTGGATCCGCTTTGCATTAAAATCTCCGTACAAAAAATTATTTATATTGTCCCAAGTCTTGACCCCAATAACGACATCAACCATTATTTGGTATTCTGGGCACGTTTTTTCAATCGAATTCGCTTTAATTTTACATTTTGGGTTCACATTGAATGTCAAATCTTCCTACCGAAAATTATCAATATCGGTACAATTTTATACATATATTATTTTGAGGACTTTGTTCATCCGCGTCGGTAATTTCAATGTCCTAAACAAAATTTTTACCAAAAAGGTCTTCAGTTTGGTTTTAACAAGGGTTCCTTTTCACAGCCTCATGTGCTCTGGTTCTACTCACTCAAAATATGAACAATTTACTGGCCTACGTTAGCATTTATTTGTTCAGAACTTTAAAATAAATTTTAAACTTCTTATTTTAAATACTGAATATTTTTTTGTAATACTTTTCTCCTCTATTTTTTCTTTTCAGATATTTATTATTCTATCATAAAAATATATTGGAATACGAATAAGTTAAACTGGAATAATAAAAACAAAAAAACACAAATTGAATAACAAAACGAACACAACTTTTAAGATTTAAATTTAAATTAATAATAAAAAAATTACAAACAAAACAAAAAACATACGAAATCCTAGAACCAACCTTACAAAAAATACAACAACAACAAATGTATCTAATAATAATAATAATTATGCAAACAAACAAAGAAAGAAACAAAACATAAATTAAAAAATATAATTATTATGAATTTTTATTTCATCAAACCTAGAAACGTATGAAAAGAAAACGAAACTTATGATGGTAAAGAAGAAAATAATAAACAAAGAACCCTAAAATTATAGTTTATAAAATAATAAACAAAAAACAAATTCACTCACTCACCCACCACACACAAAAAAGTAATCATTTATAAAAAATAGACTTCTCACAGACACACACCCATGCGGTGTTGTGTATATTTAATTTTCATTTTTTATTTGTTTTGATTTTATTTTTCGCCGCACAAATTCACGCTCTCTCTTTAGCTATGCAAACGATAAAAAATTGAGAAAAAAATTTATTTCAACTTGGGCTCGTCCGGGATTTGAACCCGGGACCTCTCACACCCGAAGCGAGAATCATACCCCTAGACCAACGAGCCACACATATATAAGGCGCTAATTGGTATTAAGTGCAACACGGTGTGGTAGTGGTGAATTTGCGTTAAGAAAAATACTGGCATGTGGTGATGTTGAATAAAATGTATAAATTTTGGTGGTTGTGTGCCATGGTGGTGGTTGTTGTGACATAAACAGTGTTGCCTACATTGGGGCGTAGCTAAATTATGCTGACGTTGAAAAACGGATATTTATTAGGTTGGTTAGGTAAATAGGTTTGCGTGAAAAATATAATTAAGAAATTTTAGAGAATTTTCATATTTGAAGGAGATTTATTAAAATACGTTAATTTATATACAGCCTTATACTGGATATTCGCTGGGAGATATCTCGCATGTAAAAAAATATTTTATTTGTTGAATTTTTATTAAAAAATTTTACTTTTTATTGTTATTTAAACTTTATAACAATACAAATGTGAAATATCAATAAATGTATGTATGTATGTATGTATAAATGCTTTGTAATTAAAAGAAAATAAATTAAAGTTTAAAAATATGGCAACCTACAATATGGCATGTGAAACAGCTGTTCATTGTTTTGATGCAATTTGGTGCAACAACAACAATAGATTACAAATAAAAGAACATTTTTTTATGATGGAAAAAACAACGAATAATGGGAAGAAATCTGCGATTGAATTAATTAATGCACAGCTTGTTATTTCACTACATAATCGTGTGCCTTTTTATTTAATTTCGATATTTTATCTCCCCAAATTTTTAAAGTGGCCAGTTATTCCAATGGCATTTTATTTGTTGTTTTCCAGTTAAAAATTTGCTTACTATAATTTATAATATTTTAAATCGTCATAGAAGAAGTATTGTGTAGATATTTTTCATAAAAATATTTAATACTTATGTTTTTATTTATTTGGCGGTTTTTGAGGCGTAAGTTACAAAGATACGTAAAAAAATAATAATACCGAAAACAAAGCAACGGCAAGAACGCGATAAAAAACCATTTAAATTTCCAATAAATAAATAAAACATCCACCATGACTTCAACACAAACATCCGTCACCATGACCTCAAATGCCCGTCCTTCCAGTCGTGTTCTACAACCACCAGGGGGTGGCCACTTGAATATTTTCGCGGAGCCTGACGTGAGCGTAAATGCTCCACGTCCCAAATATAATCAATAAAACTCTTCCAATCTAAATGTAATGATCGGTAAAATCTGAGACTACCTCCTCCTCGGCTAATAAAACTGCCACAGCCAATGGTAATGGTGCTGCTGCAGATGCTACCGGTGGTGCAGCCCCAGCACGAGGACGTATTCCACCTGGTGGCTATTCATCGGGTAGTTTCTGGTAAAGCGTTTTTAAAAATATGACCGGAAAAAGGAACAAAACCATGACCTAAACGCTTTCCAATTTTTGTTTTCTTTTTAATTCAACAAAATAAGCCAAAAGCATTTACAATTAATCATCATCTTAACCTTACCGTCAATAACCAAAAAAGTATACGTAGATCAATAAGCGTGGTACATTTGTACCCATCCAAAGATAGCTCTGTAACTCATTAAAAAATTGGACTATCGTGAGGTTTTTTGTTTGAAATTAGTCTATACGGATCTGATCTAGATGTAGGAACCCAACTCTCAGAATACCTAATTTTTCCCCAAAGCGGATTTTTTCGCTTTAGTACATTATTCAGAATAAGGCGAAAGCGAGAATTCGAAAAAATTCACAGGAAAATTTTAGCCTTATTCTGAATATTCGTTGGGAGATATCTCGCATGTAAAAAAATTTTCGCTTTCATATTCTCGCCTATTGATTTTTTTATTAAAAATGTTTACATTTTATACAACAACGAATAATGGAAAGAAATCTGCGATTGAATTTATTAATTCAGTTTATTACTTCACTACATAATTGTATGCTTTTTTATTTAATTTCGATATTTATTTCCCCAGTTTCTTAAAGTGGCCTGTTATGTTATGATTTGCTCCTACTCCTTTATTTAAGTTTTTCACTGTTAAGAGGTTCCTAAGGCAAATTTGGTTTGGTTTTTGTTTGTTTTCCAGTTAAAAATTAGCTTACTATCATTTATAATATTCTAAATCGTAATAGAATAAGTATTGTGTAAAATTTTTTCATAAAAATAGTTATTACTTATGTTAGTTATTAGTTATTACTTATGTCCCTTTAAATTTATTAGCGAAACATTTCGCACAAAATTTCATCTCATTCTCCTACTCCCTGTAATTCAGAATACCTAATTATTCCCCAAACCGGATTTTTTCACTATCAAGAGTGGGAACAGCAACATGCGGTGTTAAAAGCTGCATATTTGGTTGCTGTTGAGGAGACTGCGGTGGAGTTTAGTACTCCGACGAAGAAAATGATGTCGTAGACTCACAGGAGATTGCGCTGTCGCAGCACGAGGCAATGTTATCCTTTCCGAAAAATCAATATTGGTCCCCTGCATAACGTTATAGTGAGATGTTTAGGGACGTTTTTAAATCAAATTTGCTTTAAACTCCTTGTACATTAGAACTTTTTTTACCGGGCTAACCTACTTTATGAGGATTTTTTTTGACATATATGCAAATGAAATGACAATTGAAACCCACTGGGTTAACGAAATCTGGTTAAATGTAAACATACTATTAGCTTAGTATTTTGGTTCCTAACTGGTTAGAAAATATTCATATCAAATATCAGTATTGACTCAAGTTATGGGTTATGGCCATGTAACGATACCCTTCATTATTTGGTTCGTTCCCGTATTGGAAAAATCTACTACTTTTTACTACGATAATGAATTTTTCTTTGTGACCTAGAAAAAAATTGTAATATCTAGTAGATATTTGCAGTACGGGAACAGTCCATTGATTTTGGAGCTTATTGGTTTTCAAATCGTCCTACAAAAATGTACCATTGTATAGTTCCCACATACAAGTTTCGACCTATTTTAGCTATTATGAATATCCACATGATTGTAGATGATATAAACAATCGGACCGGTCGAATTAAAACTACGTTTTTACTATAGACTATAGTATAGACCATGGAAAAGTCTTGCCAATTATGTCGGAAAACTTGTTGAGGGGCACTGGACTCCACAAGACTGAATACACAAGATTGAATACCCATATTTGGTCGGTTCCCGTACTGCAAGAATCTACTACTTTTTACAACGATAACGAATTTTCCTTTATGATATCGAAGACAATAGTAAAATCTAGTACATTCTTGCAGTACGGGAACAGACCAATTGCGAGCCGAATCTACTATTTTTCACTACGATTAATATCGAACAAAAGAGCAAAAATAAGTAGATTCTTGCAAGGCGTATTTAATAAGGTGTAACAGTACGTTTGCATTTAACCGGATTTCGTTAACACAGTGGGTTTCAATTGTCATTTCCTTTGCATATATGTCAAATAAATCCTCATAAAGTTGGTTAACCCGGTAAAAAGTTCTAATGTACAAGGAGTTTAAATGACAATTATATTGTTACGTTCTTGGGTTTTACTAAATCCCGTGTAGACGTTGTTTTATTTCCCGATACAATTCGTACCAAATAAAACGCAGGTTCTTTCGGATTACGATTATTACAATGATTTTATTCACACAACTTTACTTTGCACTTTACTTTACACGACGGTTTCAATTCGCGATCTGATTCACAACTGACTCACTGCCTTTCCATTTCCCCTATTTATATGAGCCTTGCTTGTCGCTATAGAAGTTTCTAGACGATCTGGTAACACCTAGATCACGAACAATCTACCAATGCAACAAACACACATACAAACTTACATTGAGTAAACAATAACAACAACACATATACAGGCGAGGGAATAACAAAGAAAGAGGAATAACAACAACACATATACAGGCGAGGGAATAACAAAGAAAGAGGAATGACGTTTAACAAGAATTGTACGACAATAACAAAAATAGAAAATGAAAGAGGAATTGGAAGGATGTAGAAAAATCTATACAGTAGTTGTTGTTGTGAAGTTATTCAAATAAACTGCGTAGTAGAAATTTACGTTACAATTCAAATTCTTAAATTAACGGAATTCGTCTAAATTAACTTAAATCTAAAGTTATATTCGTAACATTGCCCCCCGCTTAAGCCTGTTCGTCCCGAATAGGCACAGTTCCCGTTCCGTAGGGGGTCAGCCGCTCCAAATGTACAACTTTCATCTTCGACCTGGGACTGTCGCTCCTCTGGATGCGATAAACGACGTCATTTATTTTCGTGACAATCTTGTAGGGTCCTTCCCAGTGCGTTTGCAATTTGGGGCATAGTCCTTTCTTCCGTTGTGGGTTGAACAATAGTACCAGTTGCCCTTCTTGGAACCCATCGGTATTTGCCGCTCGATCGTACCTTGCCTTCATGCGGTTGCTAACCATTTTTATTCGATGGCGAACTGCATCGTGGACTTTGCTAAAAGAGTTTTGACTGTCTTCATCTTGGTTCACATCGTCGTTTGGGGTAGCACCGAATATCAAATCGCCAGGTAGCTTTAACTCATTTCCGAACAGAACTTTGGCTGGGGTCCGGGATGTGGAATCATGAATGGCCGATCTATAAGCCAGTAAAAACTTGGGAATATGCTCATCCCAGTCTCGTTGACCGCTGTCCACCACTTTCCGTAGATGTTCTTCAAGGGTGCGATTGAATCTTTCCACCATGCCATCTGATTGTGGATGTAGGGGCGTCGTTCTGGTTTTCTTGATTCCGTAGGAGTCACACATTTCCTTGAAGATCGCCGATTCAAAATTCCTACCTTGATCGGAATGAACCTCAGATGGAACACCATAGCGACAAATCCAATTTTTGCTGAACACATCCACAATTGTCCTGGCTTCTTGATTTGGGATAGCATAAACCTCTGGCCATTTGCTGAAGTAATCCATGACCACTAAGACATACCGGTTCCCAGAGTCGCTTGTTGGGAACGGTCCAGCTACATCCATTGCGATTCTTTCAAAAGGGGCTCCTGAATTATACTGCTGCATGTAGCCTCGACTCTTCCGCGTTGGGCCTTTAGCTCTTATGCACCTTTCACAATTGGCGATCCAGTCGGCAATGGATTTTTGACAGCCGACCCAATAGAATCTCTGCTTTACCTTTTTAGCGGTTTTTGCTATGCCAAGATGTCCTCCACTTGGCCCATCGTGAAACTCCGACAAGACATCTCTTATTTTGGAGTCTGGGACGCCTCTTCTTGGTCGTTGCCCCACTGGAACCTCTGGCCTTTTTGCGTTAAGCGGTGCAGACAGGCGGCGATGTTGGCAAAATTTGGGACAAATCGACGGTAGTAGGTGCAGAGACCCAGAAAGCTTCGCAGCTCATGGAGATTTCGGGGCTGCGGCCAATCTCTGACGGCTTGAATTTTCTCCTTATCCGTCGATATGCCCTCCGGCGTCACGTGGTGCCCCAGGAACTTCACCTCTCGTTGGAAGAGACTGCACTTCTTTGGGTTCAGCTTGAGGACTGAAAACGAAAGCTGCTGTAGAACATCCTTTAAGTTCTTGATGTGTTCGTCGAAGTTGCGTCCCATGACTATGATGTCATCCAGGTATATGAGGCACGACTTCCACTGCAGCCCTTTTAACACACGCTCCATTAGCCTTTCAAATGTAGCCGGGGCGTTGCAGAGTCCGAATGGCATGACATTGAATTGCCAGAGACCCCCATTAACGCCAAACGCTGTTTTCTCTTTATCTTTCTCGGCGATCTCTACTTGCCAGTACCCACTCTGCAGGTCGAGGGTGGAGAACCATGACGTCCCGGCTAATGTGTCCAATGTGTCGTCGATTCTTGGGAGCGGATAGCTGTCTTTCTTGGTGACATCATTTAACTTTCGATAGTCCACACAAAATCGAGTGCCTCCGTCTTTCTTCTTGACCAAGACCACTGGGGAGCACCATGGACTTGACGATGGTTCTATTACACCACTCTTTTCCATCTCACTTATCAGCTTCTGGACCTCGTCTCTTTTTGCCAGGGGAATACTTCTTGGAGGCTGTTTAATGGGTCTCGCGTCTGCTGTATTGATTTCATGCTTCACCACTGATGTTCTTCCTTGGTGCTCTTTTGCCAACGCAAAGGTAGAGGCATATTTCCATAATAGTTGCTTAGCCTTGTTCCTCTCGGAAGGTGATAATTGGTGTGTCCACTCTTTTATGTAGCCGTCGAGGTGCTTCTTCTCCATGGCTGCTGGTTTTTCGGTGCTAGTTTCCAAATTAATTACGGCTTCAGCTGGTGTGCATTGTCCAACATCGGAAAATTGGCAAATTTGCTCTTGCTTGTTTGACAGGTTCAAAACTCTAACAGGAATCAGCCCGTCCTCGTTGCTTTTCACCAAGGCATTCGCTATTAGGATGTCACTATTGATGTTTTCTGCTGGTTCCACCACCCACAACTTCTCGGCTCCACAATCTCCATTCATTGGTACCCATATTATTGCTTCGGCACAGGGCGGTATTATCTCTGGATGGTCCGTAGTCAGACGTCTAATGGGTGTACTTTCATCGTAGCCCACGTTTAACGGAATTTCGACGTTAGACCAGGTCATCACACGCTCTTTCATATCCAGATTGATACCAAAGGCAATCATAAAATCTGCGCCTATTATCACTTCGTCTATGATATCAGCAACTATAAACTCGTAATTCTCCGATTTATTGGCAATAGTTACTCTCAGGGTAATCTTGCCGTGTACTGCCGCGGGCTCCCCCGTTGCTGTGCGCAGTCTGACTCCATTAATTTGCGTTACTTTTCCATTTACCAGATCTGATCTTATGATGGACTTTGATGCGCCAGTATCTAACGTCAGAACTCGCTTATCACCATTAATGTACCCAGTTGTTGTTAGGTTGTGACTTTTCTGTTGTACTATTGCTATGGAGATTGTGGGGCCATCGTCGATGGGAGCCAGTTCATGCCCCGCTGGACTGGCTCGATTTAGTTTAACGGTGACTCATTGGTGGACTGTTGAGCCATTCGTCTACCATCTTTCGTTGGAGGTGGTGACGATGACCTGGATCGTTTGCGCTTAGCTCTGCATTCGCGCGCAATATGACCTGCTTTATCGCAGTTGTAGCATCTAACCCTGGGCTTAGTCATCCCTACTAACTTTGTTTCTTCTATTACCTGCTTCATGGCGTCCTTGATCGAGTTAACGAGAGATTTGGGTTCGCAACCTTCGGTCTCCAGTTGGCGAATCTTGTGGGTCTGGGGCTTAACAATTATTCTTGCCGTCTCTTGGGCAAGGGCAAACGACACGGTTTCGGCAAATGACGCTTTTGGTGACGCATATGTTGCACATTTAATCTCAGGGTCACGTATGCCATTCACAAAGGTTTCGATTTTAATACGGTCCACTAATGGGTGATTCTCTCCTGGATACGCCATTAGCACCAAACGTTCCACCTCAGCTGCAAAGTCTTGCAACGTCTCGTTTGCCCTCTGCACTCTTCCCCTTAGTTCCATAAGGTAGATGTTTTGTTTATGTTCGCCACCGTACTTACGTTCCAGTGCAGCAATAACATCTTCATAGTTGTTCCTAGAAGCGACAGGAATACTCTGTATAACATCAGCAGCACTGCCCTTCAATGCCAGAAGTAGTGCAACCGCTTTGTCGCTGTCGTTCCACGAATTTCTAGAAGCCACTGTCTCGAACTGTAACTTGAAAACATTGAATGACGTAGAGCCGTCGAATACAGGAGGTTTGATTTTTAGTGCGTTATCAGGAACTCGCACCGGACCACCTTTAATTTCCAGTTCCGAAATTTTCTTCTCCAGATTCGTAAACCTGTGGTCGTGGGCCAGAAATTTCTCGTCAACCGACTGCACTTTCTTATCCAACTCTTTAATTTGGACCTCCACAGTTTCCACTCTCCTTCCAATAACTTCTGTAATGTACTCGAGTTTTCTCGTTATTTCGAATTTTCTTATTTCTCGAGTTTTCTTCTAATTTTCTGGAATTCTCTTCGAACATTCGTCTCGTGTTTCTGGAATTCTCTTCGAACATTTTAGCCAGCATTTCTCTGAAATCGTCACCCCTGGCAGCTAATGACGAGACTTCCCCACCGTTGGATTCGCCCATTTCCGATAAATCCACTTCATCCTTACTGTCAAACTCATATGTATCGATGTTCATACCACGGCGCTCGAACTCATCCAACAGACGTTTTTGTAGCTCAGCCTTGTTGCCAGTAGAGGACAATTCCAATTTATTCAGCTCCTTCTTCAAGTCTTCCACTCGTAGATCATTAAACTTCATCGTAGTATTATCGTAATCTCACTTCCGACACCAATTGTTACGTTCTTGGGTTTTACTAAATCCCGTGTAGACGTTGTTTTATTTCCCGATACAATTCGTACCAAATAAAACGCAGGTTCTTTCGGATTACGATTATTACAATGATTTTATTCACACAACTTTACTTTGCACTTTACTTTACACGACGGTTTCAATTCGCGATCTGATTCACAACTGACTCACTGCCTTTCCATTTCCCCTATTTATATGAGCCTTGCTTGTCGCTATAGAAGTTTCTAGACGATCTGGTAACACCTAGATCACGAACAATCTACCAATGCAACAAACACACATACAAACTTACATTGAGTAAACAATAACAACAACACATATACAGGCGAGGGAATAACAAAGAAAGAGGAATAACAACAACACATATACAGGCGAGGGAATAACAAAGAAAGAGGAATGACGTTTAACAAGAATTGTACGACAATAACAAAAATAGAAAATGAAAGAGGAAATGGAAGGATGTAGAAAAATCTATACAGTAGTTGTTGTTGTGAAGTTATTCAAATAAACTGCGTAGTAGAAATTTACGTTACAATTCAAATTCTTAAATTAACGGAATTCGTCTAAATTAACTTAAATCTAAAGTTATATTCGTAACAATATGGTTTTAAACGTTTTTCTTTATTGCTTGTGAAATAAATTGTCAGAACAAATTTCTTCGACGTTTCATTTCCTCCAAATTTAAATTATGCTCAACAACAAAAAATACGTTTATAGGAACAGAAAATGTTACAAGCCTCATTATAGGCCGCTGAAATATGGACCTTTAAAATTGCCAAGGAGCTGTATTGGTATCTGTCGATTGGTGTTTGCCACACATTCTGAAATATGGACTTCTATAATGTCTCTAGTGCTTTCTCACGAAAATATAATTTGAAAGAAGATTATATTGAGTAGCTAATGTTTAAATAAGTCCATACGTGTAGGGTATAAATCCTCAACCACCCTCAAAACAAAAAATTAAATTAAATATTGGAATCTGTCCATTGGTATTTGCAAAATCTTCTAGGAGCCACGGGCAGGATGTGGTAAATTTTCCAAAAAAACAAAATATTTCAATTCCTCATAGATTATTTGTTGACATAAAATGAAAACAAATAAATATTTGATTTTTTTTTATTTTTGACAAAAACCAATTTCAGTATGACAATTGAATTTCTATAACAATGTTGTTTTTGTAATATATTTGTTGTTGTATCCAATGCATACACCTTATTAAATACACCTTGGATTCTTGTAGTACGGGAACGACCAAAAATGTTTCTCGAATTTTGCAGAATTATATATCATGGCTACGTGTTATGTTCCGCGACGGAGCTTAAACTTGATTTATTTCACGGTAGTCGTTGTCGTTTATGCATGCGCCACGAAAACAGTCCTTTATTGATACAACGATTACTCGTGCAAATATTTTATGTGTTGCCAACAATTTATGAATAATAACAAATATCGAATAATTACATAGCGTTTACAAAACTGAACTTATTTATCCCTACAAATGCCGTTATTTGAAATGAGAAAAAATTATCGAAGCAAATTCAAGTATTTAGTAAAATTTTTGTTTTGAGAAAAATTTAATAAATAGAATGAGAAGATCTCGCAATAAAATGAATAAATCGGTAAATTCTCGTATGGATTATGCTCGGGAGCATAATCAATATGCTGCATTTTCACCAAAGGATGAAAACAATAACAACATACAAAGCTATGTTCCAAAGAACAAGACGCGTAATGTTAGTCCACCAGTTGAAGTTTTGCCAGATATTGAAGAGAGGTCCGCGACAGCATCGGAAGAATGTATTTGCAATAGAAAATCACAAATTATCGAATGCAAAAAATGTCGAATGCTATGCTATGGGCGTGTATCGGAACCATGTCCAAGACATCCTAATGTATGTATGGGAATTATGTGTAATTGTAAATATATTAATGTTGATTTTGTTTGTTTATTAGGTTTCATACTTGTTGGACTTGTATTATTGTCCATCTTGTTACTGCTCCCGTATCTACTTAACTCCACGAAAATAATTTCGATATGGATCCTGTTGATTTTGGATTATTACATGACGTAGAACGTTTAATTTTTCTCATTTCAGTATTTGAATTTCTTTTTTGGAATGCGTTATTTGGCTTCTATATTTAAATATAGAGCATTAAATGATGCATATCGACATTTCTTATTAATTTAAAATTAAAAATTAATTTAAAATTTTGAACAATATATATTAATAGTACTTTTTAAATTAGTATTATTAAATATTTAAAAAATGAACTAATCTTGTTAAAATGTAATTCTTTAAGCATTGAGTTTCCGAATTGAGTTATGCGTAAGTTAATTTAAATTTTTGTCAGATGTATCCTACGCTTTGGTGCATTTGGTAGTTGATAGAGTTGGACATTGGCGGTCCAAAATTTTTCGATTTGTTCCGGATCAACACTACTCTAGAATTTTCATCAATTGCATTATCCACTTAAATTAATTTAAATGACTTTAATTGGATTTTGAAATGTATATCATATGTCGTCCTCGTGGTGATTACAATTTCCTTACTGGTTACAGATGTTTTTGTATTATTTCCATTCCATTAATTGCTTTTGGGTTTGTTTTTAAAAAGAATTCTTTAATATTATTCGAAATTATTAACATAAGACTAAACGTGTTTCTATAAATGAAAAGGTGATGGAGAAAACTGTTTCCAATGTTGTATGTGGCCTTGAGACGTCAATGTATGGTGCTAGACAATATAGCCTCAAACATCAAAGATTGAGTCGCGAATTAAAACATAATATAGCCTATAGAGTATTTAAATTATAACCAGACTGATAGCAATGTTATTATCAGCTTGATAATTAATTACCTAATAAATCAGGCTATGCCTATGGGTGACAAAAATGGCGCATCAAATACCAAAGCTATCCCGGTAAAAATATGTAACTAATACTAATATTATCATATAGAGAGCTTTAAACAAAAAGTGTGGAAGCTGCCTCAATCTCCACTACTTGATTTGATAGTTTTTATTCTGAATTTTCATCGTGACGTTGCATCATTTTAACTAATCATCGTGACGTTGCATCACTTTAACTAATACGAATTATCATATGTTTTTGGTACGGGTTTTTATCATGAGGTATCAGGAAACAATAACCGGCCACAATATTCTTATAACTTTTCAATAAGTACCGAGATTAGAGCTTTAAACAAAGAGTGTCGAAGTTGCCTCGTCTTCCCTATTTGATTTGGGAGTTTTTCTGAATTTTCATCGTGACGATGCATATACATGTTTTGAACAGTTATGAAACATAAATCCGTTTAAATGATATTAATTTACCATAACCAGCCACAACATCTTTATATCTGTTGAATATGTGCTGGGTTATAAAGCTCTAAATAAAATGTACCGAATCTCTGGGACAGCTTCGCCCCTACTTGGTTTGACAGTGTTTTCCGAATTTTCATCGTGACGTTGCATATAAATGTTTTGAACTGATATGATATATAAATCTGTTTAACTAATACAAATTTATATCTGTAGGATAAGTACTGAGATATAAAGCTGCAAACAAAAAGTACCGAAGCTGCCCCAGTGTTCCCTACTTCTCAGTTTTTTTTCGGAATTTTCATCGTGACGATGCATGTAAATGTTTTGAACTGATATGAAACATAAATCTGTTTTACTTGAGTCTTCTTCTTTAGGGAATATTTTAAATAATTTCTTATAAAAGATCTAATTTGGTTTTTTTCAATGCCTGTCCGTCTGAAGGGTTTTTGATTGGTTTCATTAATCAATCATGTCGTTTGTTCGAAAATAAGTTTTATTTTATTATACAACTTGGAAGAGTGAAGATGGAATCTATGTTGTAAACTAGATTTTCCTAACCAACAATGGGTGCATTCGATAATCTAAAGAAACATTTACGAGAATACTTTTGATTTGAATGTTTTAATTACATCTTCCAGTCATACAGACAATGGCTGGCTGTCCACTGAAGACCTATTAAATTACAAATTGGGATAAGTGAAAGTCTTTTTCGTGTGCGTGTGTGTGTGATTTTTTTTAATTTAACAACCATTAAAATGAAAACAAAGTGGGATAAGAATGGGATCCCATATGAGAAACAACAGCAAGTCATTAAATTAATTTAAATGACGCTATTCCATGAAGTTCTAAATAATTTTGAACACTGCTCCCCACAAGCGAACTCCAGACGACAGGTGAACTAAGTGGAAAAGAAGTTTTCAAATGAAGATACACGCACACACACACTTTCAGATGTAGATGATGACACATAAGAATATTGTGAGGCAGAGACACTGTAGAGCAGGAAATTATTTTCTGTTTGATATCAGTTGGAAAAGTTGTATAAAATGGAATGCAATGATGGTTGCAATAAGCAGTCCAGCGATTACAATGAAGACAATAACGACAACAAGCAGGTTTTGGCTCCTATGTGCTGTGGTGATGGGTAAGTTTTTACAACCAAAGAAAAAATTGAAAGGAGAAGGAATATTTAAAACTAATGGTTTTTTATTTCAGTGTTAGCCCTATTGGCCCAAGATACAATGGGTGCCGCCGTAAAGTCCCAGCCAGGAAAACCTAAAAATGCTACCACTTCCAACAACAAGGATGGCCATGCCCAACCCGTCACTACTAAACCCAAACACAATACTAATTCTAAAACCAAAATCGCCCCGACCACAACCACCACTACCCTAAAACCCAAACAACAGGATCCGTCAACAAGCAAACCAGCCACAGATCTGGATGTCGATGGTCGCCATTCGTATATTAACAATCAATTTGTGGCCGATACTGAACCCATCCACGATGCCAATCAGCCAATTTATGAAATGATACAGAAACAAATGGAAAAGGTGCTATCTAGTCCTGGTTTTACGGGTGAACTATATGCCGACAGTCCACAAAGTAAAGAAATTCCCGATGATGGACAACGGATACCTGGCAAACCATTATTCTCGTATAACATGGGCAATTTCAATGACTATGAAGAGGAGGCTGAGAATGAAAATGAAGATGATACATTGGATCCCGAGGAACAACCGGAAAATTGTGAAGACACAGATGAAAGTTTAAATGATCGGGATGACGGTGTGTCACAATATCCTGGTACACAAAATGGCTATAAGCCGTCCAATAATAAACCAAACAAAGGACCATATGATCAATCGAATTATCCTCCCCAAGCATCATCATCATCGAGTTATCCCTCTCCATCTTCAAGCAATTATGGATCTCAACCATCAACATCGAACTATGCTTCCCCTCAACCAGCAGCAACAAATTATGCTTCCCCACAAACATCAGCAACAAATTATGCTGCCCCACAACCCTCGCCATCAAATTATGCTTCCCCAGCAGCACCAGCACCTTCATCATCCGGTTATTCCCAAAACCCAAATAAACCATCTCCTTCAAATAATTATGGCAGACCCCAACCACAACAGGCGTATGGACAAAATACCAATCAACAACCACAACAGCAACAAGAAATGCATAAACCAGTCAAACCATCTAAACAACATAAACCCAAACCTTCTAAGGTGACCAGTAGTACAACGTCTAGACCAAAACCTACGGAACATGCCGAAGAAGCCTCTTCACCATTTTCCTCTTCTTCGACCAACGGAAAACCAAAACGTCATCTAACCTTCCGCACCGTTTCCTCTTCCACACAATATGTTAGCACTCCTTTGGCAGATTTAATGTTGAAATTTTCCATTGGTATGGCCAAACCAACAGGCATGGCAAAAAGTCTAGGTGATTCTACTAGTCACGATCATCAGGTTTACGATAAAAATGATATTGAATTGAGACCTTTCTAATGAAACGAAGGAAGGAAAGAAAGGATAAAATGGAATAATAAAGTGAATATGACTTACAGATTTGAAAAATTAGGTGTTTTCTTCTTTGAATTGGATTTTGGGAATGGGAATTCGATTGCAGATTAGATAATTTAATGAATTGTAGTGAAAAGGCTCAACGCATTTGTCAACTCCTTTGTGGGTAAAGAAAGCTGAAAATTGTTAGTATTAGACCATGTTTTCACATAGTTCCATAGTTCCATTTTAAATATTTGTAGGACGCTATGTCCATTTTCCATCCTAATTGGCTGTAGTATGGCATTCCAACTTCTGGAGTATGGCATTCCGACTTCTGCAACTTCATTGCAGAAATTCTTTTTAAATAATATATGTGAAGGACCTAAAAAATGAGTGTGTTAAAAAAAATAATAGCCCGATGTGAGGGATGGATTTTTTTTTTAAATATTTTAAGGACCTACGCGAAGCGTGGATTTAAAAATAAATTATTTTAAGGACATACGCGAGTGTTGGATTTTTAAAAATATTATTCAAATGACTTAATTGAAGCGAGGAGTTTTTAAAAAATATTTTAAAGGACCTACGCGAATTGTGGATTTAAAAAAAAAAATAATAAAAAAAAATAAAAAAATAAATGACCTACGCGAAGCGTGGATTAAAAAAATATTTAAAAGGAACTACGCGAAGTGTGGATTTTAAAAAAATATTTAAATGAACTAAGAATTTTTAAAATGAATTTTTTAATATTTAATTGTTCTTCGAAGCTTGAATTTTTTAAGAAATATTTTAAAGGAGCTATACAAAGCTTGGATTTTAAAAAATACTTTAAATATAGCCTACAAAATGCTTTGATATAAAAAAGACTATTTAAAAGGAACTACGCCAAGCGTATTTGGGACGATTATTCCCGATTTTGTAAACAAGATTATTAAACAATTATTTCTAGGGACATAAGGCATGAATGGATTATTCAAAAAATATTTTAAGGGACCTAACGCAAGTGTGAATTTAAAAATATATTTAAAAGAAAATTTAAAAATATTTTTAAGGACTAAAGGCAATCTCCAGATATAGATGTGGACTCTTTTCCAGAGTACTCTAGAATTTTTTAAAGAATACTTTTTCTGTAAACCATCCACGAGTATATTATAAAAACCAGTAAGGAAAGTAGTAAAGTCGGACGGGGCCGACTATATGATACCCTTCACCACTGTGGGTATATTAAACAGATGAATCCTAACAGACATCGCATTATTGAAGAACCATTAACATGAAATTAAACATGTCATTCTGCAACCTATACTAAATTTTGGTCAGGTATAGAGTTGCTTCTTACGATGGGACAAAATAATGTAAATAAATTTAAAGCGAAATATCGAAATATAGGTTACACTTATTTCAGTATGGTTTTTGCATTCGGCCACATTTTGAGTTCTTTATTTACTTATAAATCCAAATTTACTTATAAATCCAAAATCGGACGAAAATATATATGGGAGCTATATCTAAATCTGAACCGATTTTCACGAAATTTAACACACATCGTTCTAGACTTAGTTCAGTATGCTATGCGAAATTTCGTGCAAATCGAAGGATATATAGGGACATTGTTGCACCATTTACATAAAATCGGACGAAAATATATATGGGAGCTATATCTAAATCTGAACCGATTTTCACGAAATTTTACACACATCGTTCTGGACTTAATTCCGTACGCTATGCCAAATTTCGTGCAAATCTAACGATATATAGGGACTTTGGTGCAATATTTACCTAAAATCGGACGAAAATATGTATGGGAGCTATATCTAAACCTGAACCGATTTTCAGGAAATTTAACACACATCATTCTGGACCTAATTCAGTACGTTATGCCAAATTTCGTGCAAATCGAAAGATATATAGCGACTTTGGTGCACCATTTACATGAAATTGGACGAAACTATATATGGGAGCTATATCTAAATCTGGACCGATTTTCTCTAAACTTGGCAGACATCACTCTAGGCTTAATTCAGTACGTTATGCCAAATTTCGTGCAAATCGAAAGATATATTGGGACTTTGGGGCACCATTTACATGAAATCGGACGAAACTATATATGGGAGCTATATAGAAATCCGGAACGATTTTCTCGAAACTTGGCACACATCTCTCTAGTCTTAATTCAGTACGTTATGCCAAATTTCGTGCAAATCGAAAGATATATAGGGACTGTTTACATTAAATCGGTTAAATATATATATGGGAGCTATATCTAAATCTGAACCGATTTTTCCCAATTTCAATAGGGTTCGTCCTTGGGCCGAATAAGTGACCTATGCCAAATTTCATCCAATTCGGATCATAAATGCGACCTGTACTTTGTTTACAATTTAACATGCACAGACAGACGGACGGACGGACGGACATGCATAAATCGACTTAGAAAGTGATTCTATGCATATTCTCAAAAGGAACCATGTGTCTATCTCGTTTCCTTTTGCCTGTTACAAACATATGCACAAAGACATAATACCCTGTACCACAGTGTGGTGAAGGGTATAAATAGACTTTCCAGAAGCTCACAGCCGTAAATTTGTTAATGTATAATTTTAATGAAGACTTTAGGTGATGATTTTTCCAAGAATATTATTTCCGGAGACTTCAAAAGTGGATTTTTAAAGAATATATTTTCCAGAGACCTACAGCCGTAGATTTTTAATGATAATTTTTTCTTGAAGCTACTAGGGGTGGATTTTAAAAACAAATATATTTTTTGTCAATTCCTCCAAACATGGAGTATTTATAGAATATTTTCTTCGAAGCCCTCCAAACATGGAGTTTTTAAATAATATATTTTTCGGAGCACCCCAGACTTTTATTTTTGAAGAATAATTTATCCAGTGGGTAAATTTGTAAAGGAATACTGTTTCCATCGCCTATGGCTGTTTAAACAAATAATTATAGAGCCTTTGCTAAGTCGATTTTTTATCGAATATTTTTACAAAGCATTCCCAGGCGTGGAATATTTAAAAATTAATCTTACGATCATTTTCTTGAAAGTATATTTTTCCGGAATATATTCCAGTGGCCATCAATCGCTTATTGATTAATGCATGATTTTTCTATGCGCTGATTTATTAATGAATAATTTTTACAGGGGTCTCCAGGCGTGGTGTTATTAATTTATTAATGAACAATATTTTCAGAGGCCTCCTGGCGTATATTTATTAATGAATAATTTTTTCAGAGGCCTCCTGGCGTAGATTTATTAACGAATATATTTTCTAGAGGAATCTACGCCTGATTCATTATTGACTAATTTTTTAAAAGGCCTCCAGGAGTAGATTTGTTTCTGAATATTTTTTCCAGAGACCTCCAGAACCGTTGATTTATTAATGAAAAATTTTTTCAGAGGCCTCCAAGCTTATATATATATTAATGAATAATTCCAGAGACCTCCAGACGTGTATTTTTTAAAGAATAATTTTTTCCTAGATCTCCAGGCGTTGATTTTTAAACAATAAATTTTCCAAAGGCCCCCATGTGTATATTTATTAATGAATAATTATTCTAGAGGTCTGCAGGAGTAGATTTTTTAATGAATCATTATTTTAGAGGTCTGCAGGAGTAGATTTTTTTATGAATAATTTTTATAGAGGTCTGCAGTAGTAGATTTTTTAATTAATAATTTTTCATGGGGCCCCGGGCGTATATTTATTAATGAATAATTTTTCCCGAGGTATCCAGGCGTTGATTTATTAATGAATAATTTTTCTAGAGACACGCAGGCGTAGATTTATCCAGAGGCCCCCAATGTAGAATTAAAAAATAAGAGTTAAATTTAATTTTTTTTCCCAAAGACTACAGGCATAGATTTTTAAGGAATATTTTTTTATGGTTTGTAGGCCTTCACTTTTAGACTTAAAAACAAAATCTTACCAGAAACCTACTGGGATAAATAAGGAATGTTTGTTTACGTGATTTTTTTTTTATTTTACAACGAATGTTTTGTTTGAGAGGTCTAGAGGTGGGTAATTTTTTTGTCTCTTGAGATTGATTTTAAAGAAAAAATCTTTTCATAGGAATGATTTTTCCATAAATCGTTTTTCAGAGGTCTCTTGTTCTAAATATTTAACAAGGAAAATTTCCTGAAGGCTTATGCAGTATAATTAAAAAAAATCCATGCATCAAGGCCTAGATTAAAAAAAATTGTTTCCCCAAAGGTCTCTGGGCATAGATTTTTAACGAAATATTTTTTCCAGATGCCTCTAGGCATGCATTTTTAAAGATGATTTTCCAGGGCGCTAGGCTTGAAATTTCCCAAAATCGACTGACAAAATTTGATTTGAAAAAAGTCGTTTTCGAGTCCTCACTAATTTTAAAGTATGCAATTTTTGCAGAGGCCTTTTTGGAATCCATTTTTCAATACTATTTTTCCCAAATCCTTCAGGAAGAGGATTTTTAAAGAATATATCTTTCCAGAGTCCTCTAGTCGTGAATGTTTTCATAAATATATTTTTCCAGAGTCCCTCACACCTGAATTTATTGACGAAATAATTTAAGGACCTACTATGAGCTTGATTTTTACAAAAATTGATGTTTACATTAAATATTAAATGTTTAAAAATCCGTATGTTTTTAATTATTTCCAATAAATATTTATTACGTACATAGATAGAATATTTTTCTGAGTATCACTTTCACCATATATGGCATTTTACAATTTCTTAACAATAGCTTCGGGTTTGGGTTTTTTAATTTCCTCATAACGATCCTTGGACTCCTTTTGTTTTTCTTCAGCTTCAGTTTGATGGATTTCCTTTATAAGAAGTTGTGGTTCTGTAACACTTTCCTTGGGCAATGATGTTATTGTTGTTACTTCCTCTTCTGGTTTTTGTTCATCCACATTAACCAAGGGATTGGCTTCAATGTTTTCCTTCTCTTTGAAATAAGGATTGGCACGGAATTTCTGTTCAGCATATTTCACTTCCTCGGGATATTGAGTTTTACATTCCTCATAGGCAAAGTCCGACCAATATCCGTGACTTCTACATTTAGCCACATTGAGTTTACATTTATTATAGAAGACAGCTACCTCACTGGCAGTTTTACCGCAAATGGGTTCATATGGTCCCGTGCAATCATCATCACACAGGAAACCTTCAGCGAGAGAATTAGAGTTGGAATTAATGGCAATTGAGTTGAGTTTTATGCATTCGGCATTGGCACAGGGGAACCAGGCAATGGGTACGGCCAAAAATGGTGGACTCATTTTGGTGGCATTCGATTTGTTGCTCAGCGGCAGGAAGGTACGTTTGACATAGTAGCCATGTTCCTCAGTGGCTACCATGGAATTTTGTGTTTGTGCACCCAAATCCGTGGAGGAAGACCATTTTGTTTTGGTCTTGGTTTTTGTGGGGAAGGATTCCGAATTGCTTTTGCGTTTCTTGTGTTTGCCAGCCTCGACAAAGGATGTCACCAAGAGTAGGGAAACTAAAAGAAACACACACGATTATGATTCCCTTTTTTTAAGATGGGTTATTTCTATTTGGTCTTACCTAAAACTAGGGACAATTGCATGGTCCTCATTTTCCGTTTTTATTTCTTCTTTCACTTCTTAGAAATTCCGTTTTGTATTGAAATACTTCTTCTTTCTTCCTGCAGTTATTCCAAAACACAAGCTTCTATAACGACGTCTATATTACAACTGATTCCATTTAAGACTAATTCTCTTGGTTTTCTTAATTTCGTAAGTCAAGAACAAAATGAAAGTTTTTCACCCAAACGATCGTGCCATTGAGGTATGACTTGCCGGACAGGTTGTGTGTTGTTTACAACAACTTTCTTGTTGTGGCAGCAGCAGCAAAAGTTGTTGGCTTCGATTTAAAATTTCTTTGTTAGTTCTTATTGATTGCTTCGCTTCGGCTTCAGTAACACCTCCCCCCTCCACAGAACCAAGTCATAGAACTTGTCTGTGGGCTTTTCGTACCAATTCGCCCATTTTTGTTTTGTTTTTGTTAGTTTGTTTATATGGCTTTCTTCGAAAATGTTGTTGCTTGTCTTGAATAACGGTGATTGTTGTGATCGGAACAAGTTTGATGGTTTCAAGTCCTACATTAACGTAGGTGTTAATCAAACAACTAATAATAAGGTATTAATTTTGTAGTGGAAAGTACTACGAAAGCAAAGAAGAAAGTGATGAGTAATTGCTGGGCTGTTGGTTGGTCAAACTTTTCCAATCAGATTGATTGAATGAAGGTTTATTCTTTAATGGGGTAAATAGGTTGAACTGATTTTTAGGCGGGGATTTTTACAAAAATAATTTTGAATTTTTTAAAGAATAATTTTTCCATAGGCCTCAAGGCGTGGATTTTTAAAGAATAATTTTTCCGCAGACCTCCTGGCTTGGATTTTTTAAAGAATAATTTGTCCAAAGACCTCCAGGCGTGAATTTTTTATAACAATAATTTTTCCATAGGCGTCGATTTTTTAACTATAGTTTTTCCATATACCTTCACGCGTGGATTTTTTAATGAATATTTTTTCCATAGACGTGGATTTGTAAAGAAATAATTTTTCCAAAGACGTGGATTTGTAAAGAAATAATTTTTCCATAGAACTCCAGCCGTAGATTTATTAAACAATAATTTTTCAATAGACCTTCAGGCGTGGATTTTTTAAAGAATAAATTTTCCATAGATCTCCAGGCATGGATTTTTTAAAGAATCATTTTTCCATAGACCTACTGGCGTGGATTTTTTAAAGAATCATTTTTCCATAGACCCCCAGGCGTGGATTTTTTAAAGAATCATTTTTCCATAGACCTCCAGGTGTGGATTTTTTAAAGAATACATTTTCAAGGCCTATATAAGGCGTGGATTTTTTAAAGAATACATTTTCAAGGCCTATATAAGGCGTGGATTTTTTAAAGAATACATTTTCCATAGATCTCCAGGCGTGGATTTTTTAAAGAATATTTTTTCCAAAGACCTCCAGGCGTGGATTTCGTGACATATGATTTTTCGTGGATTTTTTAAATAATTATTTTTCCAAAGACCTCCAGGCGTGGATTTCGTGACATATGATTTTTCGTGGATTTTTTAAATAATTATTTTTCCATAGACCTCCAGGCGTGGATTTTTTAAAGAATAATTTTTCCAAAGACCTCCAGGCTTGGATTTTTTAAAGAATAAATTTTCCATAGATCTCCAGGCGTGGATTTTTTAAAGAATAAATTTTCCATAGATCTCCAGGCGTGGATTTTTTAAAGAATAAATTTTCCATAGATCTCCAGGCGTGGATTTTTTAAAGAATAAATTTTCCATAGATCTCCAGGCGTGGATTTTTTAAAGAATAAATTTTCCATAGATCTCCAGGCGTGGATTTTTTAAAGAATAAATTTTCCATAGATCTCCAGGCGTGGATTTTTTTAAAGAATAAATTTTCCATAGATCTCCAGGCGTGGATTTTTTAAAGAATAAATTTTCCATAGATCTCCAGGCGTGGATTTTTTAAAGAATAAATTTTCCATAGATCTCCAGGCGTGGATTTTTTTAAAGAATAATTTTTCCATAGGTCTCCAGGCGTGGATTTTTTAACGAATAATTTTTCCATAGACCCCCAGGAGTGTATTTTTAAAGAAATACGCTTTCCAAAGACCTCCAGGCGTGTGTTTTTAAGGAAATAAGTTTTCCAAAGACCTCCAGGCGTGTATTTTTAGGGAAATATTTTTTCCAAAGACGTGTATTTTTGAAGAAAAAAGTTTTCCAAAGACCTCCAGGCGTGTATTTTTAAGGAAATAATTTTTCCAAAGACCTCCCCAAATAAAAACCCCAACATTTCATTTCAAATTCCTTTATTCATAAAATTCATCATCTTCCAAATCATATTCAAAATCTTCCAAAGGATAAAGACTTGAACGAGCTGCGGCAGCAGCTGCGCCTGGCAAACCACGAGGTCCAGGTGGCCCCGGTGGACCACGAGGACCCATTGCACCAATGGCACCAGTAAAGCCGCGAGGACCACGTCTACCTGTTTCACCGATGGGCCCCCTTGGCCCTGGACGTCCATCATGGCCACGTTCTCCGGGACGACCTACAGGACCAATATCACCTGGATCACCAGTTGGGCCTTTCTCGCCAGGATCACCATCGGGTCCAGGTAAACCATTCGGACCAGGTGGTCCTGGTGGACCCGGTGGACAATTGCAACCACCACCAGCACCGGCATACAATTGGGCGCCAGCTCCCACATGCAAACCAAATCCTTGCTGCCATGAAAGTTGAACCAAGCCAAAAAGAGCTGAAAACAAGAAAATAGAGGTTAGAATTGTAATGGAGTAGGTACTTCAGATACTCTCTACAGACCTAAGCAAATCAATGTTAACGCTTTCATTTTTCCAACAAATCTAATTGAAAAACTCCAAATGGAGATCTATTTAAGGCAGTGAAGTAAAGTTCTGGATTATTCCCAATAGTTGGGAATAATAATTTCCATTAAAATGTGTTCTCATGGCCTTTGTCGTCCACTTATTGCAGTCATTTAAACGAGGTCGTAAATCACTGAGGGTGTTTAATAGGGAGAGAAATTTTATTACCCTTTCATTACGGCAGGTGATAAAAATAGAAGTTGGTGACAATTACAAGCAGTGATTTATTACACCTGATCTTCGAGAACACTCCACTTTATCTCCGTACTGAATTCTGGTTCAGAATTTTCCTACTATAAAAGCAAATGTTCTCCGGAAAATAGCATCAGTATGAATTGAAAATATGTTGCTCAAACTAGCTGTTATAGTTGGTAAGATTCTCTTTAATTTTTATAGAGACCTCTACATTCACCTATTTTAATTTTGTCTCCTTACAGTTCTTATCAACGCCCTTAGTGCTGCGGACGAACGTCAAAGCCGCGGTGTTCTGAGTCGAAATCGTGGAACTAATTTACAATATTACCAATCAGTACCCCAATGTATATGCACCCCAGGTCCCCGAGGAAGTCCTGGTGATCCGGGTACGCCAGGTGTTAAGGGACCACGTGGTGATCCTGGCCTAAAAGGACCTAAAGGTCCCCCAGGACCTATGGGTCCACCTGGGATACAAGGTTCGCCCGGTCGTGATGGAGCGCCGGGTGCTCCAGGTTTACCCGGTCCTCGTGGTCGTAGAGGTTTCCCCGGCGGCAGAGGTATACCCGGTCCTGTCGGCCCACCTGGTCTTCCTGGTCCACCAGGCCCCCAGGGTGATCCTGGTGTAGCCTCACCAGCCACAACAACCAGTACTACCACCACAACAACTACAACCACAGCCGCACCTGCAGCAGCCCCAGCAGCCAAGAAATAGCAAATAGTCACAAATAGTAAACCGTTAGCTCAAATGGCAATGACATCAAATGTAGGACCTATGGCTATTGCTGCTCCCATTAATTTAGTTTCATTGCCAATACCTCCACCACCGTCATCTCCAGCAATCTCAAGCCAATCAGTAACACAACCAAATTCGGAGGCCATTCAGATTGATCAACCATTTGCTCCTATTAATTTAATTTCATTGCCAATACCACCACCACCATCCAATCCGTCAATTTCCAGCCAATCTGTAACAACATCTGAAACTTTGAATATAACACAGCCAAATCCGGAGATCAATGAGGTCGATCCACCATCTACTCCCATTAATTTGGAAGTGCATAATATACCCTCTAATACACATCCTCTACCGACTTCTCAAGGACTTGTGATATCTCATCCTGCCGATATGACACTGCACATTGGTGATGATGATCACATTATCGAGGATGATCATGAAGATATGGAAGATGTGAATTATAAAACATAGAATGGAGACTTTTTGCTTGGTAAACGGTTTACTATTTGTGACCCTTATTTATATGGACTTATGATAACGACTATAAAATTTTTTAAAATAAAAAAATCCTAATGAATATCTAAAACATTTTGTCTAAATTTCGTGGAGTTCAGTCAGAGGTAAAGGGCGACAAATATTTGGGGGATCGAATCAGATAGTCAAATAAGATTTATTTTTTTACACTTGTTGGGAAGCTAACAGAATCTAATCTTTGGATTTGATAAAAATATTAAATTGTGAAAAGTTTGGATCAAAACGAATACTCCGTTCGCATACTCTTTTAAATATGGTTTTCAGAAAAAAAATCTGATGTGTTCGTGGAAAAGGTACAAGAAAGTGTGAATCGATTCGATCTTGATTGGCAAAGTGATATCAAAATGGTTAATCCCTTCGATAGTATTCATGTGCACCGATCACTTAGACCAACGGCCAACGGATGGCCCAAAGAAACATCGGGTTTGTGTCTTAAGTCTTTTGTTTTGATTTAATATTTTAAAGAGATCATACGAGCTTGATATTTCCGATGGTACATATTAGGGTTATAACTTTTTTATAACCTCATATCCCTGCATCACACTATGGGTATATTAAACAGGACTATTATCATGAAATTGTATGAAATAAAATATGTGATATTTATCTAAATGTTAAGCGACCTAGATCTATCCATAAACATGTCATTCGTTTGTTACAATGGAACAAAAGTATGTAAATCGACTTCAAACAAATATCAATAGGCCATCCGTTGGGCTAGGTCTGTATTTCTAGAAAACCCATCTACGTTATTCTATGCTCAATTTTGTACGTTGTGCAAAATTTGATGTCAATCTAACAAATATGAGGAGTTTGATGCATAATTTACTTATATATGGATGCTATATCCCAATATAAACCGATTTCAACGAAACTTATCACAGGTTAGGTTATACTAATTTCAGTACAGTTTGTTCCTATCAGCCATATATTGGTTCCTTGGTGCGTCAATTACTTAAAATCAATCTATAATATAAGGGAGCTATATCTAAATCTCAACCGATTTTCACTAAACTTGGCACACATCATACTGGATTAAATTCAAAACGCTATGCAACATAAGAACTTGGAACATTATTTAGATTAAATAAAATAGATTTTAGATCTGAATCGATTTTCACGAAACTCAGCACACATCATTCCAGCATCAATTAAGAACCCTATGCCAAATTTTGTGCAAATCGAAAGATACATGTGGTGCACCATTTACATTAAATCGGACGAAAATATATATGGGCGCTATATTTAAGTCTTGAACGATCTTCACGAAACTTGGCACACATCATTCTGGATTAAATTCAAAACGCTATGCAACATAAGAACTTGTTACATTATTTAGATTAAATCGGACGAAAATATATATATCTAGATCTGAATCGATTTTCACGATACTCAGCACACATCATTCCATCATCAATTCAGTACGTTATGCCAAATTTCGTGCAAATCGAAAGATATATAGGCACTTTGGTGCACCATTTACATAAAATCGGACGAAACTATGTATGGAAGCTATATCTTAATCTGGACCGATTTTCACGAAACTTTGCAGACATCACTCTAGGCTCAATTCAGTACGTTATGTCAAATTTCGTGCAAATCGAAAGATATATAGGGACTTTGGTGCAACATTTACATGAAATCGGACGAAACTATGTATGGAAGCTATATCTTAATCTGGACCGATTTTCACGAAACTTTGCAGACATCACCCTAGGCTCAATTCAGTACGTTATGTCAAATTTCGTGCAAATCGAAAGATATATAGGGACTTTGGTGCACCATTTACATGAAATCGGACGAAACTATATATGGGAGCTATATCTTAATCTGGACCGATTGTCACGAAACTTGGCAGACATCACTCTAGCCTCAATTCAGTACGTTATGTCAAATTTCGTGCAAATGGAAAGATATATAGCGACTTTGGTCCACCATTTACATGAAATCGGACGAAAATATATATGAGAGCTATATAGAAATCTGGACCGATTTTCTCGAAACTTGGCAAACATCACTCTAGGCTCAATTCAGTACGTTATGCCAAATTTCGTGCACATCGAAGGATATATAGGGACTTTGGTGCACCATTTGTATGAAATCGGACGAAACTATATATGGGAGCTATATCTAAATCAGGACCGATTTTCGCGAAACTTGGCAGACATCATTCTAGGCTCAATTCAGTACGTTATGCCAAATTTCGTGCAAATCGAAAGATATATAGGGACTTTGGTGCACCATTTACATGAAATCGGACGAAACTATATATATATATATATATGAGCTATATCTAAATCTGAACCGCTTTTTCCCAATTTCAATAGGGTTCGTCCTTGGGCCGAATAAGTGACCTATGCCAAATTTCACCCAATTCGGATCATAAATGCGACCTGTACTTTGTTTACAATTTAACATGGACAGACAGACGGACAGACGGACGGGCATGCATAAATCGACTTAGAAAGTGATTCTATGTATATTCTGAAAAGGAACCATGGGTCTATCTCGATTATTTTTGCCTGTTACAAACATATGTACAAAGACATAATACCCTGTACCACACTGTGGTGAAGGGTATAAAAACCGCACAGAAAGCAGATATATAATTGTACACATCATTAGATCCACATACATATATCACTGATTTAACGTGAAATCTCTAGAAATTTCAGGAAACTTAACACACATCATTCTAAACCTAATTCATTACCCTGTGCCAAATTTCGTGCAAACCGAAAAATATTAAGGGACTTTGGTACACCATTTACCTTAAATCGGACGAAAATATATATGGGAGCTATATCTAAATCTGAACCGATTTCAGGAAACTTAACACACATCATTCTAGAACTAATTCATTACGCCACGCCATATTTCGTGCAAATCGAAGGAAATATAGGGACTTTGGTGCACCATTTACATTAAATCGGACGAAAATGTATATGGGAGCTATATCTAAATCTGAAACGATTTTCAGGAAACTAAACACACATTTTTCTATACCTAATTCATTACGCTGTGCCGTATTTCGTGCAAATCGAAAGATATATAGGGATTTTGGTGCACCATTTACATTAAATCGGACGAAAATATATATGGGAGCTATATCTAAATCTGAACCGATTTTTAGGAAACTTAACACACATCATTCTAGACTGAATTCATTACGCAGTGCCAAATTTCGGGCAAATCGAATGATAAATAGGGAGTTTGGTGCACCATTTACATTAAATTGGACAAAAATATATATGGGTGATATATCTAAATCTGAACCGATTTTCCCAATTTCAATAGGGTTCGTCCTTGGGCCAAATAAGTGACCTATGCCAAATTTCATCCGAATCGGATCATAAATGCGACCTGTACTTTGTTCACAAAAATACATGGACGGACATGCGTAAATCGAATCAGAAAGTGATTCTATGCATATGTTACAAACATATGCACAAAGACATAATACCCTGTACCACAGTGTGGTGAAGGGCATACAAAATCTACAATTATCTTTTTGTTTTCAGTCTCTCCTGTAAAATTACATACTATGGACCATGGTTCCTTTTGAGAATATGCATAGAATCACTTTCTGAGTCGATTTATGCACGTCCGTCTGTCCATGTATTTTTGTGAACAAAGTACCGGTCGCATTTATGATCCGATTTGGATGAAATTTGGCGCATGTCAATTAATTGGCCCAACGACGAACCCTATTGAAATTGGAGAAAATCGGTTCAGATTAAGATAGAGCTCCCATATATAGTTTCGTCCGATTTTATGTAAATGGTGCACCATACTACCAATATTGGCCGGATTGAGACAACGTTTTGCACAGAGTACTGAATTAGGTCTAGATTGATATATGTGTCAAGTTTTGTTAATCGGTTCAGATTTAGATATAGCTCCCATATATAGTTTCGTCAGATTTTAGGTAAATGGAGCACCAAACTCCCAATATTGGTCCGATTTAAGGGGACCCCCCATTCCAGGGGTCAAATTTTTTTTCATTTAACTCGAATCTACAATGATTCGAGAATGTCCCTACAAAATTTCAAGTAAAAATCTCAAAAACTCTTGACGATATAGCCGATTTATTGTGTCAGCATCAAGTGACGGCTAAAGGGCTTCTCAAACTTTGAACACGTTTTTCTCTTTTGCGTATGGCGGACACGATAACTCAAAAACTAATAACCCAATCGATTCCAAATTTTTACACGTTTCTCTGTGAGTGTATAGCTATCGTATGAACTAGGATAAAGTCAATCGGTGAAGATCTTCCTTAGTTTTTTTGCACAGCGTACTGAATTCAGCCCAGTTTGACTTTTATGAAGTTTTCCTTGAAGTCGCCCCAGATTTTGATAGAGCTCCCAAATATATATTCGTCCGATTTTAGGTAAATGGTGCACCAAACTCCCAATATTTGTCCGATTGAGTCAAAATTTGTCACAGCATACTGAATTAAGTTCAGTTTGATGTACGTGAAATTGGTTCAGATTTACATATATCTCCAATACAAAATGTTGCCGGACTTCATACAAATGTTACACCAAAAAGTCAAGTATGCCCGATTGACATGCAATTTTGTTATAGATTTCAGAATGTCAGATTTTCAGAATTTCAGATTCTATCAACAGGATATTGTACACATTATCATTTCTTGTATGTACCCAAAGTGGAGAAGGGTATCATATAGTCGGCCCCGTCCGACTTTTAAACTTTCCTTACTGATTTAATGAGTATTTATCATTTGTTAGTATTTATACCCTCAACTTTATGGCTAATATACAATCGTTCTGTTACCTCCCCCACAAATGGTCAAAATGGTGCAAAAAATTTATTTTATAATACTGTCGAGTACGGTTATAACGAACTCGTAGGTACCAAGCAAAATAGTTCGTTATAGAAGAAGTTCGTTATATCCAAGGTAAGGCAATATAAAAATATATATTCAGTTAGAAATTGACAGGTTTTGTATCGTATTTGATAATATTTAAGATGCTTCTCATTTTCATTAATGAATCTCATATTACAGCTGACATTTTTTGTAAATGTCATAGTATTACATATATTTTTAGCAAGTTCGTTATAACCAAATTTAAATATATGCAAAATGAATGTTGGTACCGAATAAACAGTTCGTTTTAAAAAACCTCCGTAGTTCGCTATAAGAGTACGAATTTGTATGAAAAATGTGTCTTAAGGGAACCACCCCCATTCTCAATTCCTTATTTTTAAGATTTTAAATGGGCTGGCAAATGAATACCAATGCTTGTTAAGGTTTGTAACTTCGCACATATATATTTGAAGATTTAAAAAGGAAGAAAAATAATTTACAAAAAATTTTTGTTGTTGTTTTTTGTGTTTTTTGTGATCAAAGATAAGTCCTTATTTTTGATGGCGGGCATGACAACTCCTCACTGGAACATCGGAATCCGAAAATTCAAACGGTGTTAGAAAGAGTACTTGTCTGGCTCTTGTATGAACTAGGATTATTGACTTCGCACAACAATTAACAAAATGGCGGAACTTTGAAAAATTTTTTTTGGAAAATCGCCTATTTTTGACCACAAACTAGGTTAAAAAATAAGGAAGATCTTCACCGATTCGCTTTATCCTAGTTCATACGATAGATATACACTCACAGAGGAACGTGTAAAAAATTGAAATCGATTGGGTTATTAGTTTTTGAGTTATCGTGCCCGCCATTCGCAAAAAAAAATTAGAGAAAAACGCGTTTAAAGTTTGAGAAGCCCTTCAGCCGTCACTTGATGCTGACACAATAAATCGGCTACATCTTCAAGAGTTCTTGAGATTTTCATTTGAAATTTTGTAGGGGCATTCTTTAATTAGTGTAGATTCGAATTATATCAACAAAATTTTTGACCCCGAGAATGGGGGGGGTCCCCTTAATATACGGGATAGTTCTTAAGCAGAAAATCTCTCTACTTAAAATTATCAATATTGGTCCAAGTATAGTTGGTATTTGGCTGTAATTTTATATTTTGGATGATCATCGAGTAGAAAATGGCCCAGCCCAGCTTCCGAAAAGCCTCCATATAATGGCACTCCACATTATACGATCCTTTGGGGATTTGGACACGTTTCTTCAACCTAATCAGCTGTAATTGGTTGTTTTATTTGGTAGCATGAATCCTACTAATATTGTCAATATCACTTCACTCTTCTGTATTTTTGGGGGTTTTGTCACGTGTTAGAACAAAATTGACTGTCATTTAATATTTTAGATGATCAGTGAGTACAAAAGCTACTTACAAAAAATTATCAATATTGATCCAAGTTCCCGAGTAGCACCCATATAATGGTATCCCCATATTTTCTTATGTAGTGTCAAATCTTCATACCAACAATTAATTAATCCCTATTCCCCAATTAATTAACCCCCTTATCTATTTAGGACCAAGTTTTGATATAGCATATAAATACAGGTCCCGCCCCATTTTCGGTTCTATAATAGAGTTGGTCATAATTAGGGATAACGGATTCCTGTGAATAAAAAACTGCATCCCAGAAATTGTGCACTATAGAATAACGTTTTAGAAATACGCCATAATTATTCCCCGTTCAATTTTCGGTATGTTGAAGTTCTTACTCCCGTTTTCCAACCTGAGTGTTATCGGTTGTTGGCATGTTCAGTACGAATAGGTAACATCGGATGGAGGTTTTGGTAAAACCTTCAAATTAGATAATATGTCTTGAATATTTGTTTCTAATATTGCTGATTTTTTTTAGTTGTTCTCTTTCCAGCTGAGGATATATGCGAGGTGTTCAAAGATATTTAAAAACGATTAGGCTTATAACCACCTGATTTGATATTTCACGTGGCATAGCAACATTTCATGTACTTTATATGTTCATATTATTATTATTTTCAAACAAATTAATGTAGGGCATGGATCTTAGAATCCGATTCAGAATGTCTTCTGATTTTCCATCCTTGCATTAGTCCTAAAATGTACGTGCATTCTATGGAAAACGTGTGATATACTTCTCAAGTATTTGTTGTATTCTCCCAAAAAATGTTTCAATACAATGTCAATACAATTGCAAAAAAAATATATATTTTGAAAATTTTCAATAACTGACAAAGGATTGGTACGCTACCGATTTTCGCCAAAAATATCTCAAAATTCGTGAAAATGCAGATATGTTGCAAAATACTTTTTGCAAATTTTTCGCGGTTTTTGACTTTTTCTCACCTTTTAAACCTTCCCTGGAGCTCCACGAACATTTCAAGACTACGATAAGAAAAATCCATTCAGCCGTTCTCGAGTTTTAGCGAGACTAACGAACAGCAATTGATTTTTATACCCTTCACCACACTGTGGTACAGGGTATTATGTCTTTGTGCATATGTTTGTAACAGGCAAAAGGAAACGAGATAGACACATGGTTCCTTTTGAGAATATGCATAGAATCACTTTCTAAGTCGATTTATGCATGTCCGTCCGTCCGTCCGTCTGTCTGTCCATGTATTTTTGTGAGCAAAGTACAGGTCGCATTTATGATCCGAATTGGATGAAATTTGGCACAGCTCATTTGTTTGGCCCAAGGACGAACCCTAGGACGAATTGGGAAAAATCGGTTCAGATTTAGATATAGCTCCCATATATATATTTAACCGATTTAATGTAAACGGTCCCTATATATCTTTCGATTTGCACGAAATTTGGTACAGCATAATGAATTAGGTCTAGAATAATGTCTGCCAAGTTTCGTGAAAATCGGTCAAGATTTAGATATAGCTCCCATATATAGTTTCGTCCGATTTCTTGTAAATAGTGCCCCAAAGTCCCTATATATCTTTCGATTTGCACGAAATTTGGTACAGCCTAATCATTTAGGTCTAGAATGATGTCTGACAAGTTTCGTGAAAATCGGTCCAGATTTAGATATAGCTCCCATATATAGTTTCGTCCGATTTCATGTAAATGGTGCACCAAAGTAGCTATATATCTTTCGATTTGCACGAAATTGGGCATAACGTACTGAATTGGGTCTAGAATGATGTCTACGAAGTTTCGAGAAAATCGGTCCAGATTTAGATATAGCTCCCATATATAGTTTCGTCCGATTTCATGTAAATGGTGCACCAAAATCCCTATATATATTTCGATTTGCACGAAATTTGGTATTGCGTAATGAATAAGGTCTAGAATTATGTGTGTTAAGTTTCGTGAAAATCGGTTCAGATTTAGATATAGCTCCTATATATTTTTTCTTCCGAGTGTGTGTAAATTGTGCACTAAAGACCCAAAGTTTGTCTGATTTCCACACAATTGGTACAATGAACTGTAGTTACTATAATACATTTCCTTTACATTGCTTTATATAATTTGGTCCCATTGTAAGAAGCAACCCTATATCTGACCAAATGAAAACTTTAGTGTAGGTTACTGAATGACATGTTTATGGATCCATTTTCATGTTAATGGTCCTTCAAAAATTCGACGTCTGTTATGATTCATCTGTTGAATATACCCAAAGTGGTGAAGGGTATCATATAGTCGGCCCCGTCCGACTTTACTGTTTTCCTTACTGGTTATATATATAGATAGATAGATTATAATATATTCAGTTAGAAATTGGTAGGTTTTGTGTCCTATTTGATAATATTTAGGATGCTTTTGATTTTCGTTAATGAATCTCACATTACCGCTGACATTTTTGTAAAGGTCTTATAACGATGACCTTTACAAATTAATATATATGACGTTCGTTATATCCGTTTCCGATATGTCTTAAAAAATCGGGACCCTTATAACCATCGACTACATCATGGGAACGGACTATTCGATTTGAACCAAACTTTGTACAATCTATTATCTTTACCAATTCTAGATCAAGACAATCGGTTTACTCCTTCTGGTACCTCCCACACAAAGGGTCAACATTTTCAATATTTATAGATACCGTATCCGGAGAAATTGGAATGTCCGATTTGAACCAAATTTTGCACAACATATTATCTTTACCAAGCCTAGAACAAGTTCAAAGATGAGACCCATTAATCCATTTCTTCAGGTACCTCTCCTACAAAATTATCAAGTTTTCCCCCAGAAAGGGTCAGTAGTTAAATTTTAAATTGAAGAAAATTGAATAACCTATTTGATCAACAATAAATCTGAAAACTCTTTGAAAAAAACATACCACATATAAAGCGAATAAAAAAAACTGTGTGTGTCTTTCGGCAACACCGTCTAAAACTTTTTACTTGTTGGGTAGTCATTTTAGAGTTCCAAATGACTCCAAAATCTTCCGAGATCTGCCATTGAGTAGGAAATGGACGAACAGATTTTAGGCAACCTACTCAGAATAAACGATCTAGAACGGGTTCTGCTTGAGCTCGACCAAGGGGATCACTCTCCTTTCATTGAAGTGGCGGAATGCACGATTGGGGTGGACCAGAAAATTCCTGTTTCCTCTCCACCCGCACTTTCTGGTATGTTCCTCATAGTTTCATTTCACGTGACTGTCAATATTCCTATGGTGGAGGGTATCAAAAGTTCGGCCCGGCCGAACTTAAATGGGTATGGGATATATCGCTCTACGTTTTTATGGCCTCCATATAACACTTGGATCTTTAAAACATTTCCAAGTAGAACATTTTCAATTATGTTCCCCCATTCGCACTTTCAATCGATGTTTCTGAAATTTTATATTTTATAGGATAAGAAATATCTTAGCTGAAAATGTTCAATATAAGAGTCCAGAGCTATTTTGGACATTTTTCATACTCTAGTTTTTTTAACTATAGTGACTATAATCGGAATCCGAAATTTTGGATATACAACTTTAACGTAATATAAGAGAAAATAATATGTTCGGTATTGAAAACGGGACCAATATTATGTCTTTGTTACAGGCAAAAGGAAATGAGATAGATCACTTTCTAAGTCGATCCGTCCGTCTGTCTGTCAAAGTACCAAATTTCAGCGAATTCGGTTGAAAAACGCGCCCAAGAACCCCAAAATACCGAACATTTTATGAGGCCTAACCGAAAAATGGACCTAATTTATAATTTTTTCGTGGAGAGATTTGATACCCAATAAGAACTCAAAGTACTAAATTACAGCCAATTCGGTGGGAAAAATCCGGTCAAAGCCCCCCAAAAACTGAAAATTGGGAGGTACCGTAATATGGGGCTACCAGAAAAAGTGGACGGACATACTTAAATCGTCATAGAATTTTACATTGATCAAGAATATATATACTTTATAGGATCGGAAGTGATTATTTCGATGCATTACAAACGGAAAAACAAAACTAATATACCCTCCATACTATGGTGGAGGGTATAAAAATCAAAAATCGCAGTTCTAATAACCGATGGATATTTAATGGACTTGCAAAGGGGTACATCTGTAATTGTGACACCTATTTGAAAGTCTCCAAACTCAAATATCTATAGAATTTTTAATTTATTTTTTTCGATCAATGCAGTCCTCTAAGTACAAAATAATATCTGGAAAATGCCTGTAGATGACTCAAAATCAATGAAGATTTAAATTCCAATTCCAATGAAGTACAATCCAATTTATATATTTATACTCTACACAACTATGTTGTCAGGGTATGCAGCTCCAAGAGTTTGTAACGCCGCGAAATATTGGTCCTAGACCCACCTTTAAGTATACCGATCGTCATATCTCGACTAGCTGAGTCGATCTAGACATGTGTGTCCATACGTCCGTCTGTCCATTATAATTTGTAAACACGATACAGGCCACAGTTATGGACCAATCTTCACGAAATTTTGCATATAGAATGGGTTCTGGCCAATAAAGACCCCTATTGTTTTTGGAAAAGATCTGGTAATATTTAGGGGATGAAATGGACCAAAAACTTTATTTTTGTCGTTTTTTCTGGTCGCTCCTGAGGCCGCAATTATGGCCCAAACACCGCGAGTTTTTGCATGGAGAAGAGGATCGGGCCAAAGAATGGGAATTGGGAATATTCGGTAAATATGTCAGTGTAAGGAAGAGGTGCTGTCGATCTTTAATCGGGCAAGAGGGTGCAATTATCACGAAATATTGCCCACGCTCAGAATAAACGTCGGCAGAAAGTTAGAGTTCCGTGGTAGTTGTGTGGGGTATCGTATGGTCGGCCCCGTCCGACTATACTGCTCCGCTCACTGGTTTTAAGATCAATATATCTGCCCTATCCTCAGTACCAACAACAAAACCAACTTTCTTAGTTGCATTTTGTGCAGAGCTGAAATGGTACAGTTCTTCAAATAGTTACCTCTTGAAGATATCCAAATAATGGATCATGGACGATAGAATCGTCTGGATCAAAAATTCGATCTCAACCATTTGTTTTCGATACGCTCAAAAAGACACAAGAGTATTCACGATCCGAGGGAGTCATAAATATACGTATGGAGAAAATTTCATAAAATAGTTTAATAAGATTTTTATTTTTTAACACTTGTTGAATTTTCTCATTTCTTTCATTTGTCTAACAATATTAATTACTCCGCTACAATGTTAAAATCAGTGTAAATACGACACTTTTCTAATCAATGACAGTAACAACCCACACTCGTCGTATCTGATGCGTTAATGTTGTTAATAGTTGACATTTTTATAGTCTTCTAAGATGACAAAACATAGAAAAACAACAAGAGCAATAAATTTGTTGTAAATGACATCATAAAATTCTAAACCTCATAAATCAATGGTGAAACAAGTCCATCAAACACCTTAATGCACTTAAATGCAATCCATTCTAACCAAAAGGAAACTAATTTCTATAAAATGCACTTGCCCTTTAGCCATTGAGGTTAGTACACTTACAACAATGAGACATCTTACACTGCTGCTCATAGGTAAATATATTCTTAAAAACAACTATTTCAGAATTTCTATAACAAATCCTATTTCTTCCAAAAGGCTTTTTGGGATTCTCCTTGGCTGCGGATGAATTGCAACGCAGGCCAAGAAATCCACCACAAATATACTATACACAACAAGGACCACCTGGACCGCCGGGTCCACCAGGTCTGCCTGGACCAATGGGTAACAAAGGACCGAGAGGACCAACTGGTGACATTGGACCAGCCGGTACACAAGGACCCCAAGGTTCACCGGGTCCAGATGGACGTGATGGACCGAATGGTATGCAGGGACCTCATGGGCTAAGAGGACGTCGTGGTTTTCCTGGTGCCCGTGGACCACCAGGCCAGCCCGGGCCACCAGGTTTAATGGGTCCGCCTGGACCACCAGGGCCAGCTGGTACATCGGCTCGAAGTATGTTTTCGTTTATCGAAGCTGAAGATGAATATGATGATGAATTGTAAAAAACGATACGAACTATTGATATGGAATGGAAGTAAATAAAGTAATAACAACAAATTAATGCGTTTTATTTCTTAATTATTTAAATATTAACTAAACCCCTTTGGGTACATACTTGGATACAACGCAATATCCTGTAGATAGAAAAGAATGAAATCGTACGAGATTAGATATGTGAGACATATAGATATTTGAACCAAATTAAAAATTGCATGTGAATCAGGAAGACTTTTGTTCTTTTGCGTACCATTTGTATAATATCGAGAATAATTATCTATGGGAGCCACTTAGTAGCACAGTTGGCTCTCGATCAGAGTACAATTTGCAAGAACTTAGACGAAGATATTCATCTGAACATATTTTACAAAACCTAATACACGTGGTTTTAAACAGATTTCAAAAGGCCTAACACTCGTCATTCTACACGCATTTCATTTCAAATTTCTTGTATATGGGAGAAAAAATATCTTCAGTTCACCATTTACATATACTCAGACTAAAATATTGATGGTAGTTATATCTAAATCTCAACCGATTTTAACATACCTTAACACACATCATTCTAAACTCGATTTTCACGAAACTTAGCACACACCATTCTAGTACTAATTCAGTACGCACTGCAAAATTTCATGTAAATCGAAAGAAATTTAAAGACGTTCGATCGATCCGAGGAGCGAATATCGATTCGGATCACTACCTTGTATCAGCCAAGGTTCGCACTCGTCTTAATGTAGCAGCAAGGGTGCGATCGAATACAATACGGAAACTCGGCGTTGAAAAGCTGGAAACAAATCAGAAGCCTACTCCGCTAAATTTTGAAAAGCTTCTGGAATCAAATAGTGGCGGTGATGCTAGTCAGGAGCATGCACCAGCTGTATCTGAACCGATTTTCACGAAACTTAGCGCACATCATTCTGGACCTACTTCAGTACCCTATGCCAAATGTCGTCCAAATCGAAAGATATATGGGGACTTTCGTGCCCCATTTACCGAAAATATATATGTGAGCTATATCTAAATCTGACCCGATTTTCTCGAAATTTAACACACATCATTCCAGGCTTAATTCAGTACTCTATGTCAAATTTCGTGCAAATAGAGAGATATATAATATCTTTGGTGCACCAATTACATAAAATCGGACAAAACTATATATGGGAGCTATATCTAAATCTGAACAGATTTTCACGTCATTCTTGACCTAATATATAGGGACTTTGGTGCACCATTTACCTAAAATCGTACAAAACTATACATGGGGGCTATATCTAAATCTGAACCGATTTTCACGAAACTTGGCACACATCATTCTGAACCTAATTCAGTTCTCTATGCCAAATTTCGCCCAAAAGATATATAGGTACTTTGGTGCCTATATCGGACAAACATATATATGGGAGCTATATCTAAATCTGAACCGATTTTTTCCCAATTTCAATAGGGTTTGTCCTTGGGTCGAATAAGTGACTTGTGCTAAATTTCATCCAATTCGGATCATAAATGCGACCTGTACTTTGTTTACAATTTAACATCTACAGACGGACGGACATGCATAAATCGACTCAGAAAGTGATTCTATGCATATTCTCAAAAGGAACGATGTGTCTATCTCGATTCCTTTTGCCTGTTACAAACATATGCACAAAAACATAATACCCTGTACCACAGTGTGGTGAAGGGTATATAAAGAGACAAGACGATATGTGCCAACTATAGAGGATTACGTCTCCTTCCCACTGCATATAAAGTGCATAGACGTTGGGCATTCCTGCAAAATTAATACGGCTATGCAGGATAACTTTGAGTGACATAAGGTCAGCAGTCAAACGAAAATTCAGACAAGGTGACCTGTTTAACATCCTGCTGGAAAAGGTCATACGGCATATGTTACTCGCCTACAGCAATGACATCGACATGATGAGTCGAACATTGCAAGCGGTAACATCCACCTTTGAATGAATTAAGAAGGAGTCTGCCAAAGTGGGACCAACTGTGGAACTTGAAAACTACACCTTCGAGGTAGTGAACAATTTTATATACCTTGGTACCGCCATAAACAAAACTAATGACATCAGTTTTGAAAGATAGTGTTGGCCAACAGATGCTACTATGGTCTAATGGTGTTTTTACACGATATGTATTTTACATATGTGCTGTCACTTATTTCATCCATATGTAATTCCTTATGTGTGTCAAAATTACAGCATACACAAAACATTTATTTGTTGTGTTCAAATTGGCATATGTATTTTACATATGACATAACCTATAAACAATAAAACACTTTTATTTTTTTCTTAAATCTACATGATTTTTTTATTAAACACCTATAAGCGAAATAATAATTTGTAATTGTTGCCTTTTCATCTTTTTCTTTGGCTTGCAATTGAAATATTTTCTTCCAACAATGTGTTTCATTCAAACAGCTGATTTCCTTATGTTTCACATAGGAAAATAGAGCGCGCCCTATTCGGAAAAAAATACATATGTAATTGCATATCGTTTTGACACATTGAAATTTCCGTATGTTTCACATGACGAGTTCGAGTTACATATGTAAATAAAGTGACAACACATATGTAAAGTACATATCGTGTAAAAACACCATAAGTGAGCAACTCAAAAGCACACTCTACAAGAAGCTGATACTACCCGTGCTGTTATGTGGATCTGAAGATGAGGCAGCTCTTGGGGTGTTTGAGTGAAAAATTCTCCGGAAGATCTACGGGCCGATCTGTGTCGACGGTGAATATCGGGGTCGAATGGACCATGAATTGTACCATCTACTCTCGGACATCTGCATTGTCAGTCGTACCGAGCTGCAGCGACTACGTTGGCTAGATAATGTTGTGAGAATGGATGAAGATGGCCCAGCACAAAAGGCATATAAAAGCAAGCCTACCGATGGCTCACGCAGGAGATGAAGGTCACGAATTAGATGGAAAGCTGAAGTGGAAGAGAACATTTTGTCACATGGGAGGGATATTTGTTACCATATACGACTATAAAATACCAAATTACAGCGAATTCGGTTGAAAAAGACGTTCAAGAACCTCATAATACCGAAAATTGGGGGTTACCCTTTTATGGGTGTTATCCGAAAAAATTGGCCTATATTCATAATTTTTAGTGGAGAGATTTGCTATTCTATAAGAACTCAATGTACTAAATTACAACAAGATGTACACCGACAGTACAATGTCGATTTGCCTACCATCGTTTTTCATTATTAACGGCATATTTTCCTCTTTATCATAAAATTAAAATCCGATATTTAGTTCTCACATCAAAGAATTCCTGATGGCCCCTGTCTTTCCATGGGACTGTAGGTTGCAGTGTCCCTTATCTTTCCCATCCAATTAAAAAGGATTATTTTCAGTTCTTTTCTTTTTCAAAATCCTTTATTCCTCATTATTGTAGTTATTTTGTGGTATTGTTATCAAGGGTTTCCCATTGGTATACCATAATCCCGTAGTCTGCCCCAATGTTGCATAAGAGTTACCACTTTGTGCTGGAGGTCCTTGGGGTCCAGGTGGGCCGGGTGGTCCTTGATGACCTTGTCTTCCCATGGGACCGGGTCGGCCCATTGGTCCAGGAGGTCCTGCTGGACCGGGAGGACCAGGTGGGCCTGGTGGTCCCGGTTGTCCAGCTATTACAATGGGTAAAATTGCTGTCTGCGGCATCATTTGTTGTCCATCCTCTTTTTCCATGTGTGTTGAGGGTACCTTGCCAAAACCAGCATTGCCATTGAAATTTAAACCAAATTGTAAATTAGAGTTTGGCAGCGATAGACGTTGTGGATTATTTGTGTTGTAATAATTGTTGGACATTTTCTTATCCTGATGATAACCCCCACGATTCTCCAGACCATAAATCATTTGAGGTATAACAATTTTCACATTATTATCGGAGGCCATGGGTATGACACTGGGATATAGGTAATCGGGTACTTTGCGGTTGTCATTCTCCTTTTCCTCGGGTTCCTCCTCGAAGTCATCTTCGGTGATCTGGGGTTCCTTGGGTTTGTCCTTCTTCTGATACATATCATTTTGGGAGTAGACAATATATTGGCCATTGTTTTCATTCGGTTCGGCAATGGAACGGGCCATGGCATAATTTGCCAAAGATTTTTTGGAGGCATAAGCCCCACTTGGCGCCAATATGGCCATCAGTGCCACTAGAAAAACTGGAGAAAGCAGAGAAATGTTAGTCTTTGTTTAGAGTCCATCGAAATTCTTCAACTTACCAACTATTTTCATGCTTTGCCTCATTTTGTCCGACTATGGTGTTGTAGGTGTGGGCATTTGGGTTTTATATAATTCGTTTTGAACTATTTCAGTGCCTGAGATTTATTTGATTTCTATTCGATTTTAAGAATTCTGCAAATTGATCCACCAGATATGATCTTTATAACCATTAAATAATGGGATGACTAAGGGATTTTCATGTCATTTTGGTTTTTCTTGGAATAGTTGTAGATATGTTGATGATTGGCTAGTGATCGTTTTATTTTTTTTTTAATTTCTAGTCATTTGTCAAATGTCTTATCGGCCACAAATCGCCCAGCATAAATTAATGTTGAATGTCAAAGAAATTGGAGAAAGAGATAAATTTTGTTTTATTATTTTGGTGTAAAGTTAAGGTTATTGACTCTATTTGCAATGTTTAACCGCAGCTAAAAATTAATTAACAAAAGTTAATTGAACATGAGTTTCTCTACCATAAAAAAGAAAATATGGGTTTAGATATTTGAAATATTTGTATGCCATTTTATTAGTGTTATAAACTGTTTATGGTTTAATTCAATAGAGAAAATAACAAGTGAAAAAGTTCGGCCTGACTAAATCCTCTGGGCACACGAAATTACTAAACTGGGGCCACGTTCGATGGTACATTTCCTAAGATTTACACCATAGGTCTACTGACATTTATTTATCAAGTTTTCAACTAGGAACTATATTGTACTGTCAGTAGGTCGATTCAGTAACTTATAACGATCCGACAATCGACAATTTTGTCTACACATAAAATCGTTTGCAGTAACGAAAATGTTATTCTGTAAAAATGTAGACAAATTGTCGAAACACTTACAAAAAGCTTTTATTTTTGAACATTTTGACAACAAATTCAGAACAAAACAAGGCATGTTCAATATTGAAAAATATTTGTCGATAAGTTAACTTGGAATATTTTGGTGTTGTTTATTAACAACATTTTTGAACAATTGTTGTTAAACGCTGTTATAGAATTGAAATATTGTTTATTTTGTCGTTATAATATTTTATCGATTTGAGAATTGTTTAAATTTGATAGTGAATCGACCCACAGGACTTTTGATATAATGAAATTATATGGGTCAATTAACGAAATTAAAAGCAAATGAAAATTTCAAGTTTTCGACTATTGTCGGCAATTTTGTCGTTAAACGACTACGGAATAGCTCTACTGTTATTCCGTAACTGCGCATTCAAGCTTCCTTAAATCCGTTAGGACTTTTATTGTGGACTATGCTTACTTGCAAGTAATTTGCAATAAACTGATGTCAGGTAAATGTTACCATTCCCCTGATTCAGTATTGTTGCGTTCTATGTTAACAACTCTGGGGAGAAGTGAAACCAATTATTTTTGTGACATATTATACAGGTACTCTGTCGGAAACATGATCCTTGATTAGCGCGATGTGTATATTACCTTTGATTAATTTTTTTCATCAGAACCATTATTGCCGTCTCACTCCGATGAAGGTTTATCTGAATGGCCCCAATCAATTGACAGCCAAAAACGATCTCCTCGGGAATCGCTAATTTTCTCCTCGGTTCCCTGGTTTCCACCTTTCCAATATTTCACTTGCCAATATTGAAGTAGACAGCATTGAACACATAGTGCACATTGTCCTTAGTCTTAGCCAATCATGCCATTGAAGACTTGTCCAAGCCTACCACTAGGGTGGTAGTTCTAGACCCTGTGGAAGATTTCCCAATTCTTCACCAGAATCATCTTGTTTTGCGGACCAAAAATTCTGTGGTGAACTCGCTGCCTCAAGCACTGGCGAAGGCCGTTTCCTTTTGTAGTTGAGGATTGTAATTTTCCTCGCCAGATTATATTTAATTGTCTCGCTTATAGATGCAATACTTGGTACTATTTTTCTCATGTTTGATGACTCAAACTATAGCATTAGATAGTCCCCCATGAAACTGTAGCTGGCAGATCAATGGGGCCCTCTTGCAGCAGAATCATTCACTCCCTTATGGGTCTTGTTTTTTCTTAGTTTGGCGGACCCACTATTATCGTCGAACAGTGCATAGCAGAGTACGACACTATATCGCCTCCTTGAAACCGGTTAGTTCTTTTGGAATTATCGGTCTTTAAATTCCGAAGCAGCACTCATTTTCTTGATATTGAAGCCAGCTCCGCCGCCCTCCGTTGGTAGATTTTCGACAGTCCTCTTTGAGTTCGGCTTGGCTACTTCTATCTTCTGTTTATATCTGCCGACTAGAAGTTATTTTTCATCTTTGAGGGTTTTTGCGTTCGCCTTCTCTTCCGAAGATCTAATCCACTTTTTCGCTTCCGAAGAATTGGAGGGAAAAACAGGCTTATCTTTCTGAGCATTAATTTACTGTTCGCTCTTATTCCTCTAGTCCTGGCCAGTTTTCGCCTTTGAGCCCCATATAATGCTTCTTTCTTGATGTGAACATGATGACATCATTGCTTACTTTCTCCACCATCTTGCCAGACTCTTCGCTTCTCCAGCATTCTAAGATGGTTTTGTTAGTGTTATCCTCGAATTAAGACTCGGAATTCGAGTTTGAGTCCCCACCTGTATCGAAAGGTTAGATTATGATTGCTCTTCTCCTGTGGTCCCTTAACTCAGATCCATTTGCGTCCATTTGATGCGTGTTTGTAGCGATAGCCTCGACTACAGATGCCAAGACATCACACTTGTAGGAGATGTTTACTCATGCTCGCAACACCCCCAAAGATTCGTAGTATAAATATTCTTGACCAAGCATGACTTATGAATGTTCGTCTGTCTGTCCGTCCATCTTCGAAATTACGATAGAGTTCGCTATATATAAGATAGAGCTTTGAAATTCGATATCGGTCCAATTTTATTTTGGGTATTTGGGAAGTTTGGACACGTTTTTTAATCGTTCACATTTGGTAGTAAATTTTCTTTCAAAAATTATCGATATCGATCCGCTTTTGAGGTTTTTCAACCGGTTATAATTTAGTATTTTGAATCCTCATTTGGTAGTACATCTTTCTACCAAAAATCATTATTATTATTATTGGTTCCAATTTTAATATTGTCGCCACATAACGGTACATCTCCTCCATATTGGGTATTTTAGTGAGCTTGGACAGGGTTTTCAACCGAATTTTTAATTCTCATTCAGTAGCAATTTTTCTAGCAAAAATAATCAATATTTGTTCACTTTTTAAGATATCCCCCATGTAACTGTACACCCATTATTCGGCATTAAAGTACAGGTCGCATTTATGATCCGATTTGGATGAAACTTGGCACAAGTCAGTTATTTGACCCTATTGAAATTGGAGAAAATCGGTTAAAATTTAGATATAATGAAATCGGTTCAGATTTAGATATAGCTCCCATATATAGATTCATCCTATTAACTTAATGGTGCACCAAAGACCGAATGTTAGGCCAATTGCTACAAAATTCTGCACCATGTACTGAAGTTAGTATAGCCTAATGTGCGTCAAGTTTTGTTAAAATCGGTTTAGATTTATATATACCTTCCATATATATTTTCGTCCGATTTTAAGTAAAAAGTGCGCCAAAGCCTTATAATATACATGACACACAATTTTGCAGAACTTTCTAATGTTATTATAGGCTAACATGTGGAAAGCTTCGTTGAAACCCTTCAGATTTATATATATCTCCCATATATATTTTCGTCCGATTTCAATAAATGATGCACCAAGGACCCAAAATATGACCGATAGGCCAAAACATACTGAAGTTATTATAACCTAACCTGCGGCAAGTTTCGTTAAAATCGGTTTAGATTTAGATATAGCTTCCAATTTATTTTCGTCCGATTTTAAGTAAATGGTGTACCAAAGTTAGGCCGATTGCTGCAAAATTTTGCACAACGTACAACATTTAGCATAGAATGACGCAATTGCGTATTGTAGAAATGCAGACATAGCCCATATTTATTTGTGACCGACTTCATGTTAATTGTGCTCTAAATAATCAATGGGTGTCCGATTAAGGATTTCTTTTAATCGATTTACACAATTGTTTAAAATGGTTGCAGAATGGCATGTTTATGAATTGATCTCGGTTCCCATTTAGGAAAAGATATTTTAGATCATCCAATTTCATTTTAATGGTCCTTCAAAAATGCGAGTTCTGTTAAGACGCATCTGTTAAATGTACCCAAAGTGGATTAATTATCTTTTGTCGGATTTTATACATGTTATGCACTAAATACAAAAATTATATTCAATTGAGACGAAATTTTAAACTGTGAGTCAATTTCGGAAAATAAATGCGATTCGCATTTTGTTTGCAAAAACATATGGAAAGACAAATGGCGGACATGCACAAGCCGACTCATAAAGTAATTCTATGTACCTATATCCTCAAAAGTAACTATGAGTCTGTCTCGTTTCCTTTTGTATGTTACAAACATATAAATGTATAATACGTACTAATTTTACACCAAAATGACCAAAAATAAAAATTTTGCAATTAGAAATACTTTTATGTCACAAAAATATTTTTGTTACATCCTAATGTATTTTATTTTGTTTACGCTTATTATGATGATAATCTGCTACCACAAAAAATTAAATCAGTTTTTACAAAACATCCACGTTAATATTCAAAAATAACTGTAACATTTGTAAAATCAATGCAGGTAACATGGAAATATTCCGCACGACCGTACAACGAAACCACAACCTACCAACCTCATTATCACATCGTCTGTTTTTACGTGTATTAATAACAACAGCTTGAATAAACATCGGCTATCTGTCGCTCGTCGGGGCATTGAAAATTTCTTCTTGTCTGTGTGTGTGGATACAAACCGGTTCTTTCACCATTTAAATTGCCAATCTGGGCTTGGAAAGATGCTGCGGCCGTTGCTGTTGCAGCAGATGAAAATAAACCAAACAAATGGTCATCAGCGTCATACTGACGGCTTTTACCTTTTTCTTGTCGTTGCTGGTGTTGCTGCTGCTGTTATCGAAACTGTCAGCCTTCTTAACAAAGTCATTATTGTGGTCCACAGCGATGGTGAAGAGTGTGTGAGAGAGAGACTGAGGTTTTTTACATACATAAATATGTATCGATATGTAAGTATGTAGAGTAGGTGAAAGATTTGAAGGTTTCTTATTGTTTATCTGAGGGGCGATTTAACCACTTTTACATACACACATACATACATAGTTATTGAAGCATAGATGCTATTTTGTGGGTTAGACAAATACATAAATCAGAATATTATATAACCTCAGGCTATGTTGAAGATATTCATAAATATGTTGCTGTCGTTGTTACTTTTGTTGTTATTTTTGTGGATTCCCAGTAAAAAAGTGTAAAACCTTAATGAGATACCAATAACAACAAAGCCATCTCATTCAATGCTATGAAAATTCAATAGAAATTAGATCAGATGTTCGATGGTGTGGTTGAAAAGAAATGTTTCAATTGCCAACGGCTATTAGATCCTCTACATGCGATAAAAATGAATTAGTGACAGAGATTCTGTTGTAGATTAAAAACATATGGAAATTAATGGATTTGAAAATTAAGAACCTGATTTAAATAAGAACTACATTTAATTTCTAATCGGTCTTATAAGTTGAAGGGACACTAATGAAAATTTGATTGTCTAAATATCAAAATATCGTGAATGAATTATTTAATATCCAAATATCTGTTGGTATTTAAAACTTCCGCCGGATGTCAAAAGTTTGAGCGCACAAGAGTTTGTAATGCACAAGAGTTTGTAAATGCCAACGTCTAAAGAAACTTTACAACTTACATAAAAATTGTCCACTTTCTCGGTAAAACAAATAATTTTGGTTAAAAAATCATTATTTGTTCACTTTTTAGGTATTATTAACGGTGTTCGGCATTTTGGGTGTTGTGGAAACGTTTTTCAACAGAATCAGCTGAAATTTGCATTTTGGATTCATTTTGGCTATAAAATCTGTCTTTAAAAAGTTATCAATATCGGCTTATGTATCGGGGTAGCCCCCAAATAACTGTAACCCCAATATTCCGTATTTAATGGTTTTGGACACATGCTTTTACCTAATTGCTTGTAATTTGTTAGTTTGTGTTGTGGTGTAGTACTAAATCTTTCCACTAAAAATTATTAATATTGGTCCACTTTTTAGGGAAGCCCCCATATAACGCTTCAACCCAATGATCGATATTTCGGGGAGCTAGAGCACGCGTTTCCACCAATTTACGAAATATTATTAACATTGGTACATGTTTCGGGGTAGCCCCCCATATAATGGTAACCACCATTATTCAATATTTTTGTGGTTTCGGGCAATTTTTCTCGAGTGTCAAATCTTCCCATTAAACATGATCAATATTGGTTCACTTTTTAAAGAATATTTTCATATTTTGGGGAGCTTGGACTCGTGCTTCAACCAAATTACTTGTAATTTTATATTTTGGATTCTCATTGATTAAAATTGATCAATATTGGCCTAAGTTTCCGGGAAGCTCCCATATAATGATACACCAATTATTCAGTATTTTGAGGGATTTAGGCATGTTTTGAACCGAATTCTCTCCAATTTGATTCATTAATCTTTCTTCCAAAAAAAGTGACTGTAAATTGATATAAAGAGTTTTGAAAGGCTGACATATATACCAATTTATGCGGCGTATATATAGGTCCAAGCTTTGATATAACGCCACATAAAATTCATGTTTAACCAAATTATCTCATGAAAGTGGCTATAATTTGACATATCCGTTTATTGGTGAATAAAAAATGAGCGGAGCAGTATAATCGGACGGCGCCCACCATATTATACCCTACCCTACTACCACGAACATCTAACTTTCTCCGCTTCTATATTCTGAGCCTGAACAATATTTCGCGATATATTTGTACTTTCTTGACCGATTTTTAAATCTTTTTTTCGCGAAGTGAATATTTACGCCATGAAATAAACAGTCTTTCTAAGTATCTGATGCCCCCTTCACCGTGTAAGATATGTGATGTTCTGCATATAATAATGGCCTCTAGAGCAACTAGAAAATCTGACAAAAATAAAGTTTTCGGTTCATTGTTCCCCCTAAATATCATTTCAAAATTACCGAAAATTATAGACGTCGTTCTTGACCATAATCGAAACTTCATGAAGAATTTCTAGTGGGGTAATAGTAATACTGGGGTAATACTATAACTCCCACATACATACAACAATAAAATTGGTACCATCATAAAGGATATACTATCAATTTTTGGGGTTTAGGTCTTTCTGGATGTATATACGCCCCAGAATACATATTTTGTAATTTTTCACACAAAAATCAGGGTCCATTTGACCTGTAAAATATTGACCGATCCACAGCAAAATAGTCATGCTTATTCTTCGTATTCTCTTCCTGGTGTTCGGATCACAATTGTGGTCTCTAGAGCGACTAGAGAAACAGACAAAAATTAAGTTTTTGATCCATTTCAGATTGATCCACAGATCGACACAGCTTGTCGAGATATGCCGATATGACACGTTAGTCTAGCCGAACTTAACGACGTTTTTACTTATTAGTATTTTGAAGATTGTACCAATAATTCTCAATCGAATTTTCTTGAATTTTTTTCGGATTGTGACAAAATTTTGCATATACCCCGTCCAACTACTTATATTCTGTATTTTGGGTAAGTTTTTCAACCAAATCAATTATATTTTGGATTCTCTTTGGGTAGAAAATCTCGCATCCAAACATTATAAATATTGGACTATGTTTCGGGTAAGTCCTCATATAACGATAATCCCATTATTCGGTATTTTGCTCACGTTTGCTAATATTGGTCCATGTATAGTTTCGATGCTATTAGTACCCATATTTTTCGTTATTAGCATTACGAGTGTTATTCCAGAACATTCATGTGTAAACAACTACTTTACATTTTATATTCAATATCTGTCCATGTTTCTACATGGCGCCAAACAAAGGTCAAGCGTCATTTTCATAATATTAGAGGTCCTAGCAATATTTTAGAGAATGATCGTCTGCAGTTCTCTATTTCGTTTTCTCCTTGTAGTAATTTACAATACATAGAGATTTTATTTATCTTGAATGCCCACCTTAAAGTTGGAAGTATGAAAATTTTGGCCCGGCCGAACTTAACGACGTTTTTACTTGTTGTTGTAGCGGCTGAAATACAAAAACGACACTCCAGTATCATGTCCGGCTCTGACTCCTCTGTATCAAATTCAGGAAGGTTGCAATCTGTGTGTTCCGTAGAGATTTTGCAGACAGGAATGTAGGATTAGATGAGCAGATTAATAGGTGCAACATGTCCTAGTGGTCTTAGTCAACATGCTGGCAAGTGTTATTAATACCATGTAGCATTAACATGGTATTGCTCTACTGGTCGACTGCATATGTATGAATGCTGCGATGACCTGCCTTATAAGCCTGATTATATAGATGTTTACGCTTCTTACTTTTGACTTCTCTCTCTAGGTCATGAAGATCACTTATTGCACCAAAAATATTTGATTGTGCCGATGGACGGGTATGACCTTCGTCTCCTATAATGGTTTCACATTTTTTCTTCGCTTAAATTAAGAGGGCCTGACCAGCTTGGAATGTATTGAAAATGCTAATATATGGGATTTTAATTGAATTTTTGGCAGTTCTTACTTATATTTCAGCCAGATCCCAGTCACATCCGAATTTGCAATTAAGAGGGTTATAATACTCCCTTTTAACCCTTTTTGCAAAGATCCATTTATTACGATATACATATCGATAATCCGTTAAGGATAGCTACTTTTTCGAATACTTAAATTGTTGATCTTATATTTAATTTGATGAGCTTAATGGAATGTTTTTTACTGCGTTTTCGTGGTGTAGGGTATAAATAATTCGTTTCAAAGCTCTCCAAATTGTTGTTAATTGTTTCACCCAGAAATTCTGATTCTAAACATTCCATAATAACTTTTTTTCTGAAGAACCTTATCATGTTCCATCCATCTCAAAGAATGACTAGGCAGAATACAGCACCATTTGACCAATTTTCTTTTAAATCACATGAATGTAGGGTACACACGCAAACACCACAGATGAGTAAACAAAAGAAATGCTGCTGTTGGTTTTATCTTTGCAACGCGTTTTTTGTGGAATATTGTCGAAAAGCCCACAAGAAATTACCATACAAAAGTCAAGCAGTCAGTCAGTCAGCCAGCCGGTCAGTTAGTAGGTCAATTCCGTCAGCCGGTAGGTTTACTTGGATAATATTCACAATATGCGATCAGTTCAGTTAGTTTGCCTTTTCTTTAGCATCACTTCGTCATTATTTTTCAAGTGCAACCGAGAAGTGTGTCCATCGGCATACAATGTTGGTTGAGTGGTTGGTTGTTCGGCTGGCTGTTGAAGCTTTCATCAGATTAGATGATGTTGTGTTTTGAGACGTGTGTGTATGTGTTTTTGGTTAAATTTCTTAATTCTTTATTGTTATTTTTGGGGGATATGTTGACCGAATATTATAATTGCTGCTGCGCGGAGAGTTATTATTTGGGTGTTTCTCTACTTTGTTTTGGTTATTTTGATATTGAAAAATTTTAAAGGTTTTGGAAGATATTCCATGCTATGAATATAGTTACAAAATGGACACAGTGGTTTATTGAAATTTATAAGTGAAAATGTGACCTTAAAATCTGAAATTTTAAACAAAAACTATATGATAATGAACAGTTGGGACTATATCGTAAGCAAATTGTTTACAATAATGGTCAACATTAAACTTAAATCCTGGATGAACATGTAATAATCAATTCTGTGTCAATGAATCATATTCAATCAGAGATAGCGGTAGCGTATAAGAACAGCAAAATAAAGAGTCAACCGAACAAATAACAACGAACACTAATTCCTCCTTCTAATCACATGTAAAATGCTTTCCAGTGTGTAAATTATATTATTGGATCTTATCAATCCGGCTTCAGATCTGGCGAATCCACTATAGACCCGATTTTTACACTGCGCTAAATACGGGAAATGATTTGGCATTCCTTCAAAATTAATACGGCTATGCAGGATAACTTTAACTGGCACAAAGTCTGCAGTTAAATTCGGTAAGGACCTCCGTAGCACTTCAATACCGAACGAGGATTCAGACATGACAGTTTATCGTGTGAACTTTTTAACAAATGTGAACAGAAATGACGCTCTGTATACCAAACAGCACTTGTTACTCGGCTACGCAGATGAGGCAGATCTTAGAGTATTTAAGAGAACAATTCTCTGAAAGATCTGTGGGCCGATCTGCGCCGTCGAATGAACCATGAGTTGTACTATCTACTTTCGGACTATGACGTAGTCAGACGTATCGAACTGCAACGACTACGTTGGCTAGGTCATTCGAATTCGATGGAAAGATCAAGTGGAAGACAACATTGTCGAACATGGCCTTTCAAATTGGAAGAACAGCGCAAAAGACCGACGCTCCTGGAAATTTTTTATTATGCTCGGCTTATGGAACAAATGTTCTGTCACAAGCCATCTAAATAAGTAACTTATTTAACGTCTCTGCATCGGTTCGGACCTAAGATCCATGACTCAATGGCACCAGATGTAAAACAGTTTCTTCCAATATAAATCATCAGCGTCAAACAGTGTTATTTGGGTTTATGGAAAAAGTAGCCGAACTAACTAACCACTGTTAGTCGTTCTCTTGATAAGATGCGGAAGTTTTACGTACCCATCGAGCTGAGGTTGTTTCACAATCAAACACGACAAGACAAGATACCTAACAACCAACAAAGTTCTTCCCAAAACCAAAGAACACACGGTCGGATTTACGTCAATGAGTAATAAACTTGCTCCCTGCATCGATTTCAAAGGAACTTTTAAAAATATTACCACGGAAAAACTTAGCCGACGTTTATAAGCCCTCTCGAACCTTTCGTACTGTATAAGCTAAATTATGGGTATGCTGAAACCTCAAATATCCGCATTTATTTACGTTTACATCCCAAATTACAGTCTTCTCACCAAAAATTGTAAGAAGGCTGAATTATATACAAATTTGTGCATTGTATATATAGGATCAAGTTTTAATACCAGTGAGCGGAGCAGTATACACAACCACTACGAAATTCTAACTTTCTATATTCTGAGCCTGGGCAATATTTCCCGATATTTGCACCCTCTTGACCGACTAGGTCAACAGGTCCACTTTCTAATCCTGGCATATTTTCCAAATCTTGTTTTCAGTTTTGGTTGATTTGACTCCCGGAATATTGACCTATCATTATCTAAATAGCCGTTCTATGTATTTGGTCAGAACCCCCTTCGCGGCGTAAAATATGTGACGTTCTGCATATAATAATGGCCTCTAGAGAAACTAGAAAATCTGACAAAAATAAAGTTTTCGGTTCATTGCACCCCCTTATTATCATTTCAACATCACCGAAATATAAAGGCGTCGTCCTATACCATAACTGGAACTTCATGTAAAAGAAAAACAGAGAAAATTAGTTTTTGGTCCATTTCATCCCTAAAATATTAACGGATCATTATCAAAAACAATAAGTGGTCTTCTTTGACCAGAACCGATCCTACAAGCAAAATTTCGCGACGATTGGTCCATAATTGTGGCCTGCACCATGTTTAAAATTTTTAATGGGCGGAAATAAATGTCTTGATCGATTTAGCTAGTCGAGATATGACGATCGGTATACTAAAAAGTGGATATAGGACCAATATTTCGCTGCGTTGCAAACTTTTGGGACTACACAGAGCTATTATACCCTGACAACAATGTTGTGTAGGTTATAATTATCATTATTGGTTCACATTTTAGGGAAGCCCCATATGTTGGTACTCCCAATATCCGTTAATTTGAACCTTTTTGGAACGTTTTTCAAATGGCTCTAATTATAACCGTCACCACTCTGTGATACAGGGTATTATGTCTTTGAGCAAATGTTGGTAACAGGCAAAAGGAAAAGAGATTGACAATATGCATAGAATCACTTTCTGAGTCGATTTATACCTGTCCGTCTGCCCATACTAAATTGTAAACAAAGTACAGGTCGCATTTATCATCCCAATGAGATGGATTTTGGCACAGCCAAGGGCAAGCCCTATTGAATTTGGAGAAGATCGGTTCAGATTTTGATATAGCTTTATTCGATTCCACAATAGTTCACCTAAGTCACAATATTTGCCGATTGAGACAAATTTTTGCACAGCGTATTGAATTAAGAACATATTGGCGTACGTGAAGTTTTCTTGAAATCGGTTCAGATTAAATATAGCTTCCAAACTCCCAAGATTTATCCGATTGAGGTGGAATTTTACATAACGTATTGATTTGAGTCCAAAAAAATATGAATTTTTATTGAGGTCGGAAAAGATAGGCATATACATCCCAATTTAGATTAGGCGAGTTTACTTGCCTCAAGTCTTTGTTTGTTGGAGAGAGGGGCAAGGGGATAGAAATGGAAAAAAATTGCTCGTACCGACAATTTTCTGGCAATTCGTTTTGTGTATTTTGTTTGTAGTGTCATTTCACAAAAAATAATTCAATTCAGAATATATACATATGTATGTTTGCAACCGAATTGCCTTGTATAGACGCATGAAGCAAGTTCAAAAGAGAACGATAAGAATTGCCGCAAATAAACTCGCCTAATATAAATCAGGACTACCTGTCACATATATATTCGTCCGATTTTATATAAATGGGGTACTAAACTCCGAATGTTTGTCCGAGTGATACGAAATTTTGCATAACGTATTAAACTGAGAATAACGTGTGTTAAGTGTGTGTTAAGAAATCGGATTTTGATACAGTTCCCATACATCCGATATTATGAAAACTGCACACCAAAACACCAAGGTTTGTCCGATAGAGACGAAATTTTATATATCACATTGAGTTGAGACCAAAAAAGTGTGTGAAGTTTTATACATATTTTCGTCTAAATGGTGCACCAAATACCCAAATTTGACCGATTGCGAAGTTGTATGCAGCGTAGATACACTTTAACAATGAAGTGTATTAAGTTTCGTTTAATTCTTTTCAGATTTAGATGTAACTTCTATATATTTTCGTCCGATTTCATGAATTTGTGCCCTTAAAACCCAACGTTTGTTCGATTCAGACAGCGCGCTTTGCTGTAAAATTTGCTTCAAATCGGTACAGATTTACATATTGTTCTCATACATAGTTCTGCTCGATTGCATACAGATGGTGTACCACGATTGTCATGAAATTTTCCGTAGATCAGAATGTAGATTACATATTTAATTTAGCCCGATGGTATTGTTATTATTGGATTTTGTTCAAATGAGCATCTCTATATATATCCAAAGTGGTCCCGTCCGACTTTTGAATTTTCCCCACTGGTTTGAATATTAAAATCGCATTTTCACATCAAAATTCCTGTAATTTAGCTTCCAGGTTCATGAAAGGTGAATAACATTTTTGCAGAAAATATTCGATATCGGGTCATGTTTTGGAATTGAGCTCCCTTTTTGGACTTTTCTCACCAAATTGGTTGCAATTTGAACCTTCTGAAAAGGTGGGAAACACTTTTAAATATCACTTTTGATATAGGTACATGTTTTGGATTAGGTCCCACACAAATGTTCTCAGCTTCGAACTGGACGTAGTTTGACAATTGGGGTTCTCGTAGGGTGAAAACGCCCGGTCTAACATAACCTGAACTTAAGTCCAGAATTTACTATTTAATACTTCTTACGCTTCAGTACAAGCCCTTAAATTTTTGTGGGGAAGATACTGAAGAAGTGGATTGAGTGGCCACATCTATGGACTTGATGTAGATTTGCCAAAAGTATTACGTAGTAGCAGAAAATTTTGTTTCTTCAGGAACGGCCACGGCAATGCCGAACCACACCCAATTTGCAAATGTAATATTAGAGCAAACCCTATTGTTTGCTCACAATTATCAAAGGTTACGCATCCATAAATTTCACACCACTGTGCAAAGTTTCAACAGCAACGATAATGACGATGATCATTAAAAGAAAAACACAAAGAAAGACGAAAGGTCCGAACAATATATCAATATGAAATGAAAAAAAAATATACATATTTTGTTGTTACGTTGTTATTGTTTTTGTTGCTGGTAAAAGCGAAAACAAATGAATTTTTGTTTCGAGGGGGTAGCATTGGTTTTACTTTCATTTTTTGTCTTCTACTCTTCAGCCGCTTCTCCTTCGGCGCGGCGGTGCGTTTACCGTGTTTGTGCATAATTTTCGGTTACGGTCGAACCTCAAGACATCGTCGTCGCTGATGCTGATGATGGTGGTGGTACTGTTGTTGCTGCTGCCGATACCGTCGATGATGATGATGATGGCAAAGATTATCATGATGATGTTGTTGATGATGGGCAAGCGAAAAAAACCTATAAAAGGCCAATGTGAAACCTTGCTTTTACTCAGTTAATTGATTTAAACCGTGGTGGGAGTAGAACCGAAGGTATATCCGAAATATACTATCATAAAAATGAGTTGCAAGCTCTCGTTGGCTATTTTTGCGGTCATTTGCTTTGCTGTCAGCATTGAAGCTGCCTCGGTGGGTGTTCCCGTGATCAAGGGTATCGAAAACGTCGTGCACAAATTGGATTATGAAGGAGTACAGGCGAATGTACGCGGTTCCCGCCAAGCTTATGAAGAAGATGTCTCTGGTGAAGATTCTGACGAAGATGACGATGAGGATGATGCCGAACGTGTACAACAGAATATAATTCAGCAACAACAGGCCCAAGAACAGGCACACAATGACTCCCAGGAGGGCAGTGATGAGGATGACGAAGAGGATGATGAGGAAGAAGATGATGACGATGATTCATCGTTCTTTGGACGTAGAAGGAGACGTGATGTTGCCGAAGAAGAAGCTGACGTTGAATCGGTAGCAGCCAATGAAATTGTTGAAAGTGAAAAACCTGAAGAAGATGGAGTCAAGGAAGAGAGTGCTGCTCCAGCTGCTCCTGCACCCAGTCCAGCTCCATCCTCCAGCAATACCAACGTTTTAATACTCATTCGAGATGCCATCAAGAAGGTCACAACCGAATTGCCCAACTCACAACAAGTTGCTACCAGTGCCCAACAATATTTCCAACTTTTCGGTCATTTCCTTCAACAAACCATTGAACAAGTCATCGGAGACGACGATGATGAGGATGAAGTAGAAGCCACAACTGTCATCCCAGAGGCCGAAGAAGTTGCTACTGTTGTAGAAACCGATAAGGAAAGTTCGACAAAAGATAAAGAAACTGCTGTGACTGCCGAGAAAGAAAGCGAATCGGTTGAAAATAAACCAGTTACCACCGCCGATCAAACTCCAGCACAAACTGAAGAGGCTAAGGCTTAATTTTTTGTTGAGCCCTTTTTTGTGATTAGTTAGTTATAGGGAAAACAAATTAAATGCCACACTATTTATTTATTTATTTATTGAAAATTTAGCTTAATAAAATATTTTGTAAAAAAATATTTGTTCGTAAAAAAATTAAGAATTATAACCTTGTTACAGTTGTTAAAAAGGGAGCCATAAACTCCCACCATCTAGGGAGAATGGCTAAAATATTTCCATTCTATGGAAACTAAAAAATGTTTTTAATATTCTGTGTGTCTGTGCTATTTTTGGTGCTTACCTTCCATGGGCGATCTTTACCACATGGGGAACATATTATTTTAAGTCAGAAAATTTAAAACAGTTCATTTTGGAATTCGTACACATTCCTTGGAATGGAGTGGAAGATGAAATGAACCAAATACTAAATTTTTGTCGGTTTTTCTGGTCGCTCCAGAGGCCGCAATTATGGCCCGAACATCTCGAATTTTTACATGGAGAAGGGAATCAGGCCAAAGAATAGGCATGCCTGTTTTGATAAAGATCGGTCAATATTTAGCGGGTCAAATGGACCCTGACTTTTGTGTGAAAAATGACAAAAGTTGTAATCTATGTCGTATATATTTACTCCTGAAGGACATAGAACCGAGAAGTTGATAGTATATCCAAGTTGATCTTTAAATTGATACCAATTATATTGTCGTATGTCCTCGGATTTGGGAGTTACACTTAAATATTTACTGGTACTTATGTACCAGTAAATATAGTACCACACTAGAGGGCAAAAATATAGCGCTGATCGCTTTGAAATGCTCTATGAGGGTCCAGTTATGGTCAAGGATAACGCCTAAAATTTTCGGTGATGATCAGATAATAATTTTGGGATGAAATGGACCGAAAATTTTTTGTTTGTTTTTTTTCGAGTCGATCTATATGCCACAATTATAAGTCGAATATCACAACATAACCCACGGTGAACGGAATCTGGACAAGTAATTAGAAGGAATGTACTGAATATAAGTAATATTCGGAAAATAGGTCAGTATAAGGAAGAGGTGCTGTTGTCCTCTAATCGGGAAAGAGGCTGCAACTATGACTAAATATTGCCCATGCTCGGAATAAAAATCCGCAGAAAGTTAGAGTTCCGTGGTAGTTGTGTATGGTATCATATGGCCGGCCTCGTCCGACTATACTGCTCCGCTCACTGATTTTATTGTATATTTGAGGGGTACTGTTATGTGTCAAAACGTGAAGGAGGAGGAACTTCCCTGCTCAGTGACAATACAAAATTATTGTCAATCGGGCGGCATTGTTAAATAGGAGAAATATCAAGACTCGAACCACATTTAATAATTTCTGCAATTAATTCTCCTGAATTGAGACCGAGTAATGACAAAACATCATGATACCTTTAGGTTTTTTGCAGAGAGGTAGGGCCAATCCTTAATAGGACACATATGTTAAAACTCCACATTTATTTAAAGCCTACTAGAACACGCGAATGTGTACAGGTGGAACCACAATGGGCGAAAAAAATACTATGTAAGGCACAAAGTGTGTTTTTGTTTAGGTTATTTTAAAATATTTTTAAAACAGTAAAATACATTAAAAACAACTAAAAACGTCGCTAAGTTCCACGGGGCCGCTCCACCATTAAGTGGACATTTAAATATACCAGTAATCGTTCGGGACCTTCATAAATGTCGGGATATGCCATGGTAAGTTTTTGGTAAGAACATCCATTGAGAATCAAATTAGAAAAAATTCAGTTAAAAAACGTGCCCAAATAACTGAATAATGGGCTATCATTAGATCGATATCGTAAATTTTTGGAACGGAGTTTGGCCGACCAATTGAAATTCAAAATTCTAAGTTACAGAAAATTCGGTTAAAAAGCGTGCCTAAACTCTTCAAAATACCTAATATCATTATATGGGAAATAAGCAAAAAAAGTAGATCAATTGTAGAAATTTAATAGAAAAGATAAATTATAGTCAAGTTGATTGAAAAACGTACCCCAACCTCGCAAAATACCAAATAATGGGGTTACCGTTATATAGGAGCTATTCTATGAAGTGAACCTATATCGATAATTTTTGGTATTGAGTATTGAAAATGTAGCGAAATTTTCCAAAATATTGATTATTTGAAGGTACCGTTATATTTTCAATACCAACCATATAAGGAGTAGTAAAAATGTATGTGAAAAATTTCAATGATCTATCTTAATTATTACGACTAACCATAATAAAGAACTGGTTTAACATGCTGGGCGGTAGATGTTTTTGTACCTCCCAAGCAGATATTGCAGTGTTGATACACATGACTATCGGAGTTATGAGGAGGTACTCTATTGCAGTCTTCCGGGCAGCATTTTTGCAAGATGCATAGCACAAGTCCCTACGGAAGCCGCATAGATTAACAGAGACCGGCTTATCGCGTTATAGGCCGTCAAAAATATTTATTTATCATATTCTGAGCTCATCGCAGGTGGTTGTGGCGTGTATGGACGAGCTTATCGAATGCGAACCTTGGGGTCGTAATAATGGTCTCATCACCGATATGGTAAACAGTGTAATCGTTGACATCGTCGCGGATATTTTCTTATTCCTCATACGGAAATCTGCTTTGCCAACGATTTAGGTATTGGAATGACATTAATAATTGGCACCGACTTCATGGTCGTACAATCGTTCACGTATGTAATAATCTCAATGCCGTCCGGCGCAATTGGAATACCAGATAGGTAGAGGTTAAACAAATCCGGAGACTGGAAGGGAGCTTATTCGACTTCCTCGAACAGCTTGACATTATGAAATAATAAATAAATCAAGCGCAATCATACAATTGTTGTTGTTTAGATTATTCGCTACCCTAACATCAGAAGGTTTAGGCAGTTCAGTTGGGCCCATTGGCTATTATTTGGTTAGAAAATACTCCGTTCAGAGATTTTGAAGTTCCTTCATCCTAAACAATTTAATATATACAGCTATTCACCATGGGCTTGAGGTTTCGAGTTAATTTAGTAAGACAGAAATTAGGTGACTGGCGTGTTTACGTATTGGGACAAACATTTCCTGGAAAAGTTCTTACCCCCACGAAATGTCATATAAATATATATTTGTTATGCAAAAAAAAGCCTTTTTAGAGGACTGATTTAGATTAAACATTTGTTTGTAGGAGAGAAAGGGGTATAGAAATGAAAAAAAAATTGCTCGTACCGACAATTTTCTGGCAATTCGTTTTGTGTATTTTGTTTGTAGTGTCATTTCACAAAAAATAATTCAATATATATACATATGTATGTTTGTAACCGAATTGCCAAATGAAGCAAGTTCAAAAGAGAACGATAAAAATTGCCGCAAATAAACTCGCCTAATATAAATCAAGACTTAATTTATGAAATCGATTTTTATTTTGATATAGCTCCAAGTTGAGTCTACAATTAAGTTTATTAAATTTACTATATATATATATGCAATTTCGTCTGAAATAAGTAAATTGTGAACCAAATTAGCAATGTTCCTACGATTGAGATGCAATTTTTGATAGCGCATTATGCTTTAACGACTCATTTATAAATCCATTATCATGCGAATGGAATGTCCTATTTGAACCAAACTAGATCAAGTCCGAAGATGGGACCTATTGAACCACTCCTTCTGATACCTCCGCCACGAAATGGTCAAAATGTTAAATATTTATAACCTTCACCACACTGTAGTACAGGCTTATTATGTTTTGGTGCATATGTTTGTAACAGACAAAAAGTAACGGGATAGACACACATACACGTTTATCCGATCGAGCATCCTCCAAAGATGCTATATATGTTCTGTCTAGATGATATTTCATATACAGTCGAGTACGCATACAACGAACACCGTTTATAAAGAACTTTCTTTATATCGAACACATTTCCTGGATATATCGAACTTTTTTATAACATACTTTTTATTCGGTCCTACCTTTCAATTTTCATTTATTTTCATTCGGTTATAACAAACTTGCTATAAATATACAAAATGCTCTAAAATTAATTTATAGCTAACGCTGGCAACCTTCACAAAAAATCTCAGGTTCATCAAAGGAAAAAGAGAAGCAGCTACAGTATTGCCAAAAAGGACACAAAATTACATATTTTAGTACTTTATATATTATTTTCTGCTAATCCTTGGATTTGCCTAACCTTAAACATCATATAGTAGGCTCCGTCCGACTTTCGAACTTTCTTTACTGGATTTTATTGCGGCAGTCAAGTTTGTGTCGGATGATAATTTTTTAACAGATCTTCACGAAGAAGATAGTGAACAAGCCCATAACATTTGCCTGAACATGGGATTGGGTCTTGCGTATGATCGGTGCTTCCAAAGAAGTATTCAAAAATGTTGGCAAGCAAATTTAAAATCCGTTCAAACAAAAAAATCAACCAACATCAATTGTTAATGGAATCTACGAAACTAAAATTGCACATAATTGTCTATTGCAGTATCAAGAACCATAAACACCATTCACAATTTTAGCCGCGTGGCTTGCATTTTCGACTTTGTCAAAGAAAAACTGTAAAATGTACCGAAATTTCTCTTTGTTCACTTCCATTATTAACAACCTGTAAATCACAACTGAATGCACCAAACAAAAACCTACAAACGAGCATAAATCTGAAACTATCGATTCTTTATGAGAAATCTATCAGTACAGCCATCTACCGAAAAAATAATGGATTTCTTTCTCCCCAACCTAATATTTTGTTTATATCTCGTATTTGAACCCCGTTGAACCTAACTTGACAACTGAAAATCTACACTAAATTCTATCAACTGATTCAATTTCATGTTGAGTGGACATAGTCCATATTCTTTTGTGTATAATTTGTGGGAAAAGAGAGGGAATTTTAGTTAGTGGCATATATCTAAAATTTAATTAGGTAACACAGATTTGAATTGGACCGCCAAGGGCAAGATAAACCGTGCAATATTTATCGCTAAGCCACATTTGTGTGTATTTGATTTTCAATAATTAATAAACGCTAAATCGACTCAGAAACTGATTCAAAGTAGATAATCAAAATTAAGTGTAAAACAAAAAACATAATGGGGGATTCTCAAATTTGGGAAGAAATTTTCTAGACGATTCTAAAGAAGTAGAAATATGTATCGGATAAATCATTAGAAATTTATCTAAATTCAAAATTTTTTAATCGATTAATTTTAAGGGGCAAAATTCAGTTGATGAGCGTATGAATGTATGAATATTCAATGAAGACACTGGGCGTGTTTACACCGAACAACTAAACCGGTAAAACGCTCATGGCGGTTAGTTTTTTCGATTTGTTTAATGTTGAATTTTTGTGTGAATGTTACAAAATGGTCATAAAAACTCATTTCTATTTTTTTAATTTGCAATAAAAAATCGAATTTCACTTTGATTTGAAATTGACGAAAAATTAAAAGCAGGCCTTTAACGTAGAGATTTGAGAGATAAGCGATTTCATAGAGATGGGGTCGGTTATGATCTATAAAAGTTAATGCAGTTTTCAAAACGCATATTCGAAATACAATTTTGAGACTGACTATAAATTCGGAGTGTATGACAAATGTGAGTGACAGTTTGTTTAGTAAACATGAAGTTGACAGTTATTACAATTTTTGTGGGGTTATTTGTTTGCTTGGAATTGTGTTCCGCCAGAGTGGTGGATCGTTTGGATCGCACGGAAATTGGCACTCCAGCAAAATTGAAAATACCAACGGTGCAGGGTCGCCAGGCATATGCCGAAGATGATTACTATGAGGAGGAAGAGGATGATGAGGAAGAAGAGGAGTTACAGCAATCACTGTTGCAGGATAATATAGCGGCTGGTGGCCATGGAGGTGATGGTGGTGGTTATGATGAAGGTGAAGAAGATGATAATGAGGAGGATGATGGTGATAACGAAGAAGAAGAGGAAGATGATGACCAAGGTGAACAACGTTTTATGGAAGATAGACGATTCCTGAAAGCGGTCTATGATATTTTATAGTTTAGGGAAATAAATTATTAAATTAAATTATTTATTTTTAAAAATTAAGTAAATAAAAAATTATTAAATTAAATTATCTATTTTTTAATATTTATGTAAATAAATTATAAGAATTAAAATAAATTAAATAAACATATTTTGTAAATATCCTTAAATCTCCCTTTCAAATTCTGCAACTTCGTGACGTTTATTTCTGGCATAGATTTTGGTACGTAAATTACTGCGATGACGATTTGTTTCCCTGGGTGGTGGTGAAGCATAATGGACTTTCTTAATTAGAGGAGGTGTAATCACCTCCTTATTATTCATTTCCAAAGGGATTTTATTACCACCTATGGACAATGAAATGGGCAGTGTCGAATGGGAGTTGATCACAATGGGTATTGTCAAATAAATTGGCCTTTCAGGTTATAAATATAATTCAGGAGCTATTTTTGGGGAGGTGTTCAATTTTTCTTCCACCTCTTTAACTGGCTCCTTTTCCTAAAAAATAAATAAAATCAATATTATGTTCTCAATTCTCTCTTGTATCCTTTTGTGTTTCAAACTCACCTCTTCACTGTTAATGGCAAAACTTTTTAGAAAATTCAATGGTATAGCATCTTCATGATTGATCTCATGAAATTCCTCATGTGTCAAATCGGGATAACGATGTTGCAACGACCAAAAGCTATCATTGAAATCATTCCAAGAACCACTTTGATTTTCTGTATCTTCGGCATTTTTCTTATTTTCCATATCTTTTTTGTTTTTATTATTTTCTTCTGTGGTCAGTTCCTTGTCATCCTTATTATCTTGTTCTACATTTTCTGCACTTTTTCCTTGAATTTTGGAATCGGGGGTTTCAATTTTGTTTTCCGCCTCTTTATCTTCTTTTTCCATAGTTTTTTTGGTTAGGCTTTCAATTAATGCCTCCGCTTCAGCGACAGTTTTATTTTCAGTCATTGGCACGCCCATTTCGTTTTTAGTTTCCATGGCTGGATTTTTATCCTCTGCTGGCTGCATTTCCGTGGGCATGGCCATACAGCCTATGACTACACAAAGGAATACTGAAAATAAAGAAAAAAAAATTAATTTAGAAATAAAACCAAGGATAATTTTGATTTAATTTTGACTGAGGGTCCACATTTGTCAATTATAAAGATGACTTTTAAAGTAGGGCAGAATGAGTTACGAACTTTTAAAACTCATCATCCACATCACATTAAAAATGCCTAAAAAAGGTTGGGACTTTTATTTTGAGGCTATGTTATTGTAAATTATCAGTAGAAGGTTGGAAAATCAGGAACTTTAACATGCCGAAAATTACACAAAACTATTATATGACGGCTATTAAAAACATGTATCTTTTTTAGAAATTTCTGGGAAGTAGTAATTTATTGACCAGGAATCTAAAATGTAAAAATTCAGTCACTTCGATGGGAAAATCCAACTAAAATCTGCAAAATAGCAAAAATATGACAGATCCTTCTTGGTATTGGTTTTATGTCATTTATTGGTTCTATGAAAAATAACGAAAATGGAGCGGGGACCTTAATGCGGGGATTATGTCAAATCATGAATTAAATCGAAATACTTCAATGTCAAAATACCGACATTTTGGCAGTCAAACGGACAGTAATGTTGGTATATATGGGAGCTATATCTAAATCTGCACCGATTTCCACGAAATTTAGCACACATCATGCTAGTCTTAATTCAGTAACCCAGGTGAAATTTCGTACAAATCGAGAGATATATAGGGATTTTGCTACACTATTAAATAGGACGAAAATATATGTGGGAGCTATATCTAAATCTGAACCGATTTTCACGAAATTTAACACACATCATTCTAGACATAATTCAGTAACCCAGGTGAAATTACGGGCAAATCGAGAGATATATAGGGACTTTGGAACACCATTAATATTAAATCGGATGAAAACATATACATGGTAGCTATATCCTAAATCATTACTAAATTTGGTGCAAATCGGAAGATATATAGGACCGTTTACATTAAATCGGACGAATATATATATATATATATATATATGGGAGATATATCTAAATCTGAACCGATTTTTCTAAATTCCAATAGGGTTCGTCCTTGGACCAAATAAATGACCTATGTCAAATTTCATCCAATTCGGATCATAAACATGGGCAGACAAACGGGCAGACGGACGGACATGCATAAATCAACTTAGAAAGTGGTTCTATGCATAGTGATTCTATTCAAAAAGAACAAACATATTCACAAAGACATAATACCACAGTGTGGTGAAGGGTATAATAAACGTCAACATGGCGTCCGATACACTTCTACCTTACCCACTAAATGTCAAAATACAGGCGACAAGACATGACCTTATAGGGGTTCTACACTAAAGCATGAACCCCTATATTGTAACAATTTTCCAAAACGGTTTCACCCATTATGTTAAGTTTTGTATTTTAGGTTTGGAAATCATGACCGATTTTAAAAGAAGATTGGTGAGCTAATTCTTGATTGGTTTCAATGCTGAGCCTTCGGTGTACGTAGTACCTCCACATGTGAAATTTTCATCACCAATCAACTAAAAACATCTCTTGATTGTTGTCCAGCGCCTTGGCGTTCAAATCCACAACCTTATTTGAATACCACGGAAGAAAAATGTTGTAGGTTGTATAGAAAAAAAATCCGTCACTACAAGAAAAATCTGCTCTGAAAGGGGATGTTTTGGTGTGGTGCCCCCTCTGAGGACAGTGGGCCTATTAGTCCCAACTTAGGATGCATTTCGGCCTATATATGGGATGGTTCTCGCAAGACTATGGAGAATATGCTTTTTATACCAGAGTAATTAAAGTTTGTCCTCCTAATCAGGGCAAACAGACGCGGAAAGTGGAAGATAGAAGATGACAGTTGTGAGTCCATTCTAACAATGAATTGGCAGGTATCAGCTGAGATAGATGTTAATACCAAACGTGCCAAAACTACGGAAGTAATGGACAAGAAACCGCATTGGAGGACAATGGAAATTTCCACCCGATTATTTGACAAAGGCACCGATACAGTCTTTGATAATGAAGTCTACTTGATCAAGAAGAATCTTATATTGCAGAAATCGTTTACAGCATCCATGACACTAATATGTAAATACATTGGCTTTTATTGAAAATGTTCCGTTAAAAGAGTTGTTACCCACAAGTATCCTGGAATGCCTAATTACAGTCACTCCGTAATGCTAACATATATTCACTTCGGTTGGGACATTGGCATAGGATCATCAAAACTATAAAAAGGTTCGTAAAGTTTTAAAAATAACATAATGGAAAAAATAAGAAATAAAACGTTTTTTGTTACTGTCCACAACCAATACGTTGGGCGCCAACATTGTCAATATTAATGTTAGAAAACAACCGTTATTACACGTCTGTTATTATTTATTATATTTTTTTCTATACACTTCTAGTTTCAGACTTCAATAAAATTAAGAATAACAGCATAATTTATTTATACAGTAGACCACGGATATAAGAACATCCAAAAAATAGAGAAATTTGTTCTTTAAGCGGGTTTTTCTTAATGTATTTTATATAACAAACTGTTTTCATTTATGGATGAAACATTTTCCGTGTTTTTCTTATATAAGATGTTCTTATATCCGTGGTCTACTGTATATCACTTTAATAGTTTCAGTTAGTTTTCGCTGATACAATTCATATTTTTATTTTCTTTTTGCATTCTAGTGCGTCACAATTTATATAGTCACGTCACTATTTAAACATCACAATCAATTTTTTTTCGCCAATTCGATAACTCATTTTGTAATATTTGAAATTTCACCATTTTAATTAGTTATAATTAACACATTTCTTGAGCAATTGTTAATTTAAAAAAAGTTTATATATAATATTTGTGTTTGCTCGTACCTAATCCGCAGTATTTCGATTTCATTTTGTGCCAAAATTTTATTTACCACTAAAGAAAGTTCGTTAAAATCTCTAATATTTATAGATTGTTGACCGACCGATTAGCAGCAGATGTCATGCCAATTTGTATTCACTTTCGATTTCTGATGATAATGATATTTGTTTGTCGCCATAGACCAACCAACCAACTAATATACATATCTATATTATAAATGTAAAATACAAATTATGTTTTATGCATAATTTTGGAAATATTAGCAAACGTGGTGTTGTTGAGGTACTATAATGATTTGTAACTACTTGTGTTTGATTAATCATTCGTTGGGGGATGGCTTAAAGTTTAATGACCTCTTCGTTTGGTGGATTGATTTGATAGAGATGAAAGTGTTTTGGTATATATTTTTTGTTAAAGCGCACGATTTTATTATCATATCCTAATTTATTTATAACATAGATGAATAACCAAGACGGAGATATATGGCATACTTTAATAAGACAAGTAACAAGTGTTAGTCTTGTGACCGACAGACCGGATGAGGTTGCCGCATAGACTTCATCTTTGGTAGGTTTGAAACAATATTTCTATTTAAAAATTTTGGATCAAATCTGACATTTCATTATCATGATATTGGATTAACAAACATTCAAAATGTGGAGAGGGTACCAGAAAGAGTGAACCCACGGGTCCCATATTCAAGCTTGATCTATGTAAGGTAAATATATTACAATGTGCAATGTTTGAATGAAATTAGATTTTTATACCCTACACAACTATGTTGTCAGGGAATTATAGCTTTGTGCAGCCCCAAAAGTTTGTAACGCCGCGAAATATTGATCCTAGACCCACCTTTAAGTATACCGATCGTTATATCTCGACTAGCTGAGTCGATCTAGACATGTGTGTCCGTCCGTCCGTCTGCCCATTATAATTTGTAAACACGATACAGGCCACAGTTATGGACCAATCTTCACGAAGTTTTGCATGTAGGATGGGTTCTGGCCAATGAAGACCCCTATTGTTTTTGGAAAAGATCGGTTAATATTTAGGGGATGAAATGAACCAAAAAATTTATTTTTGTCGGTTTTTCTGGTCGCTCCAGAGGCCGCAAAAATGGCCTGAACATCGTGAAATTTTCCATGGAGAAGGGGATCGGGCCAAAGAATAAGCATGCCTGTTTTCATAAAGATCGGGCAATATTTAGCGGGTCAAATGGGCCCTGACTTTTGTGTGAAAAATGACAAAATTTGTATTCTATAGCGTATATATTTACCCCTGAAGGACATAGACCCGAGAAGTTTATATTATATCAAAGAGGAGTGTTTGACCTTTAATAAGGATTTTATTGTTGTATGTGCTCGGATGTGGGAGTTACAAATAAATATTTACAGGTATCTCCGTATTCGTATATTATTTAGTAACCCATTATAACTCTAGAGAGCGGAATATAATTTTGGAATGAAGTGGACCGAAAACTTAATTTTTTGTGTTCTTTTCGAGTCGATCTATAGACCATAAATGAAAGCCGAACATCACAACACAACCCTCGGTGAAGGGAATCTGGACAAAAGCTGTACTGAATACTCATAATATTCGGAAAATTTGTCAGTGTGAGGAAGAGGTGCTGTATCACGAAATATTGCCCAGGCTCAGAATATACATTCGCAGAAAATTTGAGTTCCGTGGTAGTTGTGTAGGGTATCGTATGGTCGGCCCCGTCCGACTATACTGCACCGCTCACTGGTTCATAATACGCTAGTTTTCATAATCTTGACCACTGTGTGTGGGAGGTATCTGAGTGTACCGATAAGTCCCATCATCGAACATTATATATACATTGTTAAAATATTAGGTTGAGCAAAGTTTATTAAGCCTCAACTCGGACAATTCATAACATTGTTATTGGAAAGTTTGGATCAAAAAAAAAAAAAAATTCCGTACTTTTTACAAAGTTTAAACATTTTTGTGGGGGAAGTAATAGAAGGAGTGGATAATATACAAGCATTGTTAAAATATTAGGTTGTGAAAAGTTTGGTTTGAATCTAATGCTCTGTAATGGTCTGATATTATAAAATGCATTTTCAGTTAAATGTTGACACTTTAATGGTAGAAGTACTCGAAGGAGTGGACCGATTTTCCCCATGTTCAAACTTAATTTGAGTTTGAAAGAAATTTTACGATGTACACCGTTTTGATCAAATTTGACATTGCATTAGTCTAATATTGGATTTATAAGTATTGGAAATGTGTACCCTTTGTGGAGAGGTACCAGAAGGAGAGGACCAATGGGTCCCATCTTCCGAATTGACCTAGGATTATATAAATTTGCTTTGGTACACCATTTATATAAACCCGGACGGAATTATATATGGGAAATATATCTAAATCTGAACCGAATTTCCTTTATTTCAATAGGGTTCGTCCTTGGACTAACTAAATAAACTGTGCCAAATTTCATTCAATTCGGATCATAAATGCGACCTGTACTTTGTTTAAAATTTAACATGGACAGATAGACGGACGGACATACATAAACCGACTCAGAAAATGATTCTATTCATATTCGCAAAATGAACCATGTGCCAATTTCGTTCCCTTTTGCCTGTTACAAACATATGCACACAGACATAATACCCTGTACCACAGTGTGGTGAAGGGTATAAAAACCCAGCAAGGAAAGTAGTAATGTTGGACGGGGTCGACTATATGATACCCTTTACCAGTTTGGGTTTATTCAAGAGATGCATCCTAATAGACCTCGAAACATTGACATGAAATTGGACTAAAGTAAATATGTGATCAGCGAATATATGTAAACAGACTTAGCCCTACGATCTATAACCGGGTACATTTTTATACCCTCCACCATGGTATGGAGTTAAGATTGATTTTTAGTTTATAACTCATCGATAAAATCATTTCCGACGCTGTAAAGAATATATATTTCTAAACAGGGTAAAATTCTGAAATTCCTAAATTTGACTCTTGTAACGTGACCGTCACGACACAAGTTAATGTCAACCCACCTCAATATTTAGTAGTGAATAACATCTCACTCTAAACCTAAGCCGGTATCATTACCTGCGTTCTTCAACTTCATTGTTTAATGCAATGACAGACAATTTCCTTGAAGTATACAATAATTCTCATTCCATTTATAGTACCATACGGATATATGTTCCACTTTTCCATGCCGAAGTGGTCGACCTCGAACGTTAACGAACTACGCGTGACGAAGATGTGTGGCTTGTCCGCAGTCTCGTATAATGGTGAATGTTAACAACGGTTCGGCCTCGCTCATCGCCAGCTCCCCGCTCTTTGCCAGCTCCCCGCTCTTTGCCAGCTCCTCGCTCTTAGCCAGCTCCTCGCTCTTAGCCAGCTCCCCGCTCATAGCCAGCTCCTCGCTCATAGCCAGCTCCTCGCTCATAGCCAGCTCCACGCTCATAGCCAGCTCCCCTGTTCATAGCTAGCTCCCCCGCTCATAGCTAGCTCCCTCGCTCATAGCCAGCTCCCCGCTCATAGCTAGCTCCATACTAATAACCACTTACTACTAACCGAACCCTGACAAAACTCGAACCCTGAAAACCCCGAGCCGCCGACCAACAACGAGCCGACTGTATCCTGCCGATCACCAACGAGCCGACGGTAGCCAGCCGATCTTCAACGAGCCGACGGTAGCCAGTCGATCTTCAACGAGCCGACATCAGCTAGCCGATCACCAACGTGCCGACATCAGCTAGCCGAGTATCTTCAAGCCGACTGTATCCTGCCGATCACCAACGAGCCGACGGTAGCCAGCCGATCTTCAACGAGACGACATCAGCTAGCCGAGTATCTTCGAGCCGACAGTAGGCAGCCGATCACCACCGAGCCGACATCAGCTAGCCGAGTATCTTCGAGCCGACTGTATCCTGCCGATCTTCAACAAGCCGACATCAGCTAGCCGAGTACCTTCGAGCCGACTGTGGCCAGCCGATCTTCAACGAGCCGACACCAGCTAGCGGAGTATCTTCGAGTCGACTGTAGCCAGCCGATCTCCAACGTACCGACAGCAGCTAGCCGAGAATCTTCGAGCCGACTGTAACCAGCCGTACACCTTCGAGCCGACCACAACAAACGCGAATACCAACCAGCCGATTAGTTACGAGCCCACATCACTTAACCACCCCCGAGCCGACTGTAACCAGCTTGCTATTTACGATCCAACCCCCATACCCAGCTACCATTACCGATTAGAAGACTCTAACATAAAAGCTTATTTCACATCCAAACTATTATTCATATTGTAAACACCAGAGTATTATAATAAAGATTGAAATTGTAATCACTCGTGTTTTTACTTAAGGTTTGTGGGTCCTTAGGTTGACCCTGGCAGCGACTGAGCTTACTTCTGCCTTAGTTAAAACCACTCGTTATACTCTTTGGTGCACCATTTGCGAATGTATTTATTGGAGCTAGATTTAAATCTGAACCAATTTCAATAAAACTTGGCACACGTTCGGTTATCCGAAACTTCAGTACGTTGTACAAAATTTCGTGTCAATCGGCCTAAATTTGCCTCTTTGGTGCATCATTTACTAAAAATCGGACGAGAATATAGATGGGAGCTATATCTAAATCTGAACCGATTTCAATAAAACTTGACACACGTTAGGATATCCCAGCTTCAGTGTGTTATGCAAAATTTTGTGCCAATCGGCATAAATTTAAAAATATATATGGGAGCTATACGTAAATCTCACCCGATTTCAATTTCAAAATTTGGCACACGTTTCTTTCCTAATTTATGTACATTGTGCAAAATTTTGTTCCAATCGCCCCAAATTTTTCACTTTGTTAAAAATCGGACGAAAACTATATATGGGAAATATATATGAACCGACTCCAATTTAAATAGGGTTCATCCTTAGGGCTAATAAAATATCTATGTCAAATTTTATCTCATTCGGACAATAAATGCGACCTGCACTTTGTTAACAATTTAACATGGACAGACGGACATGCATAAATAAACTCAGAAAGTGATTCTATACATATTCTCAAAAGGAACCATGGGTCTATCTCGTTTCCTTTTGCCTGTTGCACACATATGCACACTGTGGTGAAGGGTATAAACAAAAAATTCGAAATTTGTCTAAAAATCCTCAAGATTCCAAAAATGTGGGCAGTTATATTGTTTTTCCTGCTAAGATTCGGACCCCTTTTCAAAATATTTCACTGAAATTTCATAAAATGTATTTATTAATTTGTTTCAATTTACAAAAATTTATATTGATTGAGGTTTTTAAAATATAGATGACAGTGCTGACAGATTTCAGATGGAGGACATACATTTTATAGATGACAGCCAGTTAATAATAAAAAAAGAGGACGTATGGTCACCTTATCAAAAAGTTTATTTTCTTTTATAGAAACTTAATTTTACAAATAAAGCAAGTGATAAAATCCGGAGGATGGAAGCTATTATTCTTACCGACACCAAATACTCCACTTACAGGTTCTTTAATAACTCAGTTGCTTTAAAGACTTCAAATAACATGATGAAGATATACAAATACTGGAAAGTAGCTATTTTTTACATAAAAGGGTCTTCTCAATAATGGTATGTATTAAATATTTTGTAATTAATGGTGCCACCCTGTTATAGCCACATATGCTTATATAACGACAATAACGGCGGTTTATGCCTATACTTACCGCTACACTACAGCGGCATCTATATGTGAATACATATATGATGCAAATACATAAGATAGCACATTTGCAAAGACATAAAAGTATAAAGATAGGACAATTGATACGTAAGCAATTTCCAACAGATGGCTTTTCCTCTGTTGTTACGATATCATAACAACAGAGAGAACAATATTAAACGTTTTTAATGCTATATCTTAAGCTTATAAAATGAAAATACATATTTTGAGTGCAGGCTTCTAATTTTATTTACATTTTATTCAGACATTTTCGCGAATTGGCGTTTTTATTCTTAACATGCCTCTGTTAACCTTGATTCCCCCTGGATATTTTTTCATAAACTATTTTGCCAAAATGCATTTTGTCGAGTCTTTACGGTTTCTATGTCTTTGACATTTGTTAGTCCCGAATAAAATATAGATGTCGGTGTGGTATAACATTATGGCACTATATGGTGGCATAACATTATGTTAATTTTTGAGTGAAATAATTGTTATATTCTCTGAAATGCACTGGAGTTTTGACAAAAAGGCAATTTCGTAGAGACTTTCATCATAGTCTAATCATAGACTAATGTAGATATAGACGACGAAATACTCAAATAATGCGCAGTCAAGTGACTCAAAACAAGTGAAAAAGCGTTAAGTTCGGCCGGGCCGAACTTTGGATACCCTCCACCATAGAAATACTGAAAAATTTTTGAAATGAAAATATAGGGAATATACATATAATTACAATTCTACCAATCGATTGTTGTAAACCAAATAGACATTTCAGCAAATTCAATGGGGGTTTTCCTTAAAATCTCAAAACCCCAAAATGTTGACATATGGTGTGTATAAAATCCATAGTAGTGTATATATATGGTGGCTATCAGAAAAAGTGTAAAATGAACCTATATTTATAATTTTTGGTGGGGAGATTTCCTACCCAATCAGAACTCAAAATACCAAATTTCAACGAATTCGGGATCGAGATCAAGAACCTCAAAATACCGAAAATTGGGGGTTACCCTTATATGGGAGCTATACCTAAACGTGAACCGATATATCCCATTGGCGATCTATCTCAATTCGTTTAGACGCTAGAGTGATTACAACAGACAGACAGACAGATGGACATGGTGATCAGCACAGTCGGCGCTAACAGGTAGTATGACAAATTTTTCAACAGAAAATACTGTAATTTGGTATTTTGAATTCACATTGAGCAACAAATTGTCCTACTATTTTTTACGATAGCTATTGGGGATTATGGACCCCTTTTTTAACCGAATTGGTTTTAATTTATTTCTCATTAGGTTCAAATCGTCCTACCAAAAATGTACTGTAAATAAATATATCACTTATTAAGAGAAAATCCTTATTTTTGATGGCGGGCATGATAGCTCCGAAAAAAAATCCGAAAATCCAAACGACATTAGAAAGATTACATGCCTTTAGAGTTATTGACTTCGCACAAAAATTAACAAAATTACGAACCCCGGAATACCAAAAGGTGGATCAAGGGTGACAGAGAAACGTGTTAAAATTTGGAATAGATTGAATTATTAGTTTTTGAGTTATCGTGCCCGCCATTCGTAAAACGCGCGTTTGAACCTTGGGAAAAATTTAACAATTCTATATTTTCAAGAATTGTTAAATTTTTCACTTTAAATTTTATAGGGACCTTCTTGAATTACTGTTGGTTCGAATTAAGCGATTACAGGTATTTAAAATGTCGACCTCATGGTGGAGGTATAAAATGCTCGGGTCGGTCGAATTTAACGATGTTTTTTTTTGTTTCAGAAGTTATCGATAAAAGTCAATGTTTTGTGTGGTCCCATTTAAAAGGTCCTGTCTCCTTTTGTAGTATTTTAAAGGCTTTAAATTTGGCTCCTCGGGATCATGGAGTTCGAGTTTATTTATACCCTTCACCACACTGTGGTACAGGGTATTATGTCTTTGTGCATATGTTTATAACAGGCAAAAGGAAACGAGATAGACTATGGTTCCTTTTGAGAATATGCATAGAATCACTTTCTGAGTCGATATATGCATGTCCGTCCGTCCGTCCGTCTGTAGATGTTAAATTGTAAACAAAGTACAAGTCGCATTTATGATCCGATTTGGATGAAATTTGGCACAAATCACTTATTTGGCCCAAGGATGAACCCTATTGAAATTGGGAAAAATCGGTTCAGATTTAGATATAGCTCCCATATATATTTTCGTCCGATTTAAGGTAAATGGGGCACCATAGTCCCTCCATATCTTTCGATTTGCACAAAATTTGGCACAGAGTGCCGCATTAGGTCCAGAATGATTTGTGCCAAGTTTCGAGAAAATCGGTTCAGATTTAGATATAGCTCCCATATATAGTTTCGTCCAATTTAAGGTAAATGGTGCACCAAAGTCCCTACATATCATTCGATTTCATGAAATTTGGCACAGAGTATTGAATTAGGCGCAGAATGATGTGTGTCAAGTTTCGAGAAAATCGGTTCAGATTTAGATATAGCTCCCATATATAGTTTCGTCCGATTTTATGAAAATGGTGCACCAAAGTCCCTATATATCCTTGGATTTGCACGAAATTTGGCATAGGGTGCTGAATTGGGTCCAGAATGAAGTGTGCTACGTTTCGTGAAAATCGGTCCAGATTTAGATATAGCTCCCATATATACTTTCGTCCGATTTAAGGTAAATGGGTCACCAAAGTCCCTATATATCTTTCGATTTGCACGAAATTTGGCATAAAGTACTGAATTAGGTCAATAATGACGTGTTCCACGTTTCGAGAAAATCGGTTCAGATTTAGATACAGCTCCCATATATAGTTTCGTCCGATTTAAGGTAAATGGTGCACCGAAGTCCCTATATATCATTCGATTTGCACGAAATGTGGCATAGAGTACTGAATTAGGTCCAGAATGATGTGTGCTAAGTTTCGTGAAAATCGGTCTAGTTTTAGATATAGCTCCAATATATATTTTCGTCCGATTTAAGGTAAATCGGTCTCCAAAGTCCCTATATATATTTCGATTTGCACGAAATTTGGCATAGGGTACTGAATTGGGTCCGGAATGATGTGTGCTACGTTTCGTGAAAATCGGTCCAAATTTATATATGGCTTCCATATATAGCTTCGTCCGATTCAAGGTAAATGGGGCACCAAGTTCCTTATATATCTTTCGATTTACACGTAATTTGGCATAAAGTACTGAGTTAGGTCAAGAATGATGTGTGCCAAGTTTATTTAAGGTAAATAGGTCACCAACGTCCCTATATATTTGGCATAAAGTACTGAATTAGATCAATAATGACGTGTTCCAAGTTTCGAGAAAAACGGTTCAGATTTAGATATAGCTCCCATATATAGTTTCGTCCGATTTAAGGTAAATGGCGCACTGAAGTCCCTATATATCATTCGATTTGCACGAAATTTGGCGTAGAGTACTGAATTAGGTCCAGAATGATGTGTGCTAAGTTTCGTGAAAATCGGTCTAGTTTTAGATATAGCTCCCATATATATTTTCGTCCGATTTAATGTAAATGGTGTACCAAAGTTCCCATATATCTTTCGATTTGCACGAAATTTGGCATATCGTACTGAATTAAGAATAGAATGATGTGTGTTACGTTTCCTGAAAATCGGTCCAGATTTAGATATAACTCCCATATATATTTTCGTCCGATAGAGAAATGGTTCACCAAAGACCCAAAGGTAGGCCGATTGACAAAAATTTGGCACAACGTATGGAATATAATATAACCTAGCTTGAAGCAACCCTGTATCTGACCAAATGAAAAATTTAGTATATGTTGCAGAATAACATGTTTATGGATCCAATTTCATTTTACTGGTCCTTCGAAAATTCGACGTCTGTTAGGATTCATCTGTTGAATATACCCACAGTGGTGAAGGGTATCATATAGTCGGCCCCGTCCGACTTTACTACTTTCCTTACTGGTTTTTTTTCAAAACTGTAATTTTGCATTATCGGGAGGTAAAAAATGTATTTACACTAGATTTTCTGTCCACATAAACCCCATATAAATAAAGACGCACCTTATTTTCGACATTTTGAAAATTTAAGGCGCTTTTTTAATCTGTAACTTATTGTGGTTATTTCTTTATTAGTTTTGTTCAAATATTTCTTTATAACAACTAATGCCTCTAATGCAGAGCGTGTGGGGAAGACAGGGAAACGCTGGAACATTTCTTATGCCATTGCCCAGCATTTACATGCCTTCGGAGACAATTCATGGGAAATTAAACTCTTCACGGACTAAGCGATCTGAGGGTGTGACTGAAGACTGAAGGAGTTCACAAAAAACACGGAATTCCTAGATTCATAGGGAATCAAACCTAAATGTTCTTCTTTACAATATACACTTTCACTAATTCTCAGGCCTCATATAGCTTAAGTGTATGTCCTTCTCATGTTGGACCCGACCTAATGCCTCGATTACGTTTTCCAAAATGTAATTTAATATGTTGGCTACTCACTATGTATTGAATGCATCAAAGTTATTTTGAGGATCATGGAAATCGGGTTGAACCATGTTGGTTTCTCACTGGGTGAAAATCTTAATTCCACAATATATATCATATATATATAACAACACCGCGAAATATTGGTTCTAGGTTCATCAATTGGTTCCATCTTTTAGTATAACGATCTTAATATCTCGACTATGGTGTCCGTCAGTTTGTCCATTATAATTTGTAAATATATTACAGGCCATAGTTTTGGACCAATATACACATGTAGATTTGGTTCTGGCCAAATAAGAATCCTATCGTTTTTGGTAATGTTCGGTTAATGTTTACGGGATCAAATGGATAAAACTAATTTTTTTCGGTCGCTCTAGGTAACAATAGTGACCTGAACATCACGAAATTATTGGAGGACGTTGTTATACTTCTGGTGCATTTCTGGTGATCTCAAAAGCATTCACTTAAGTTTAATATGGCTCCAAGTGGGATTGGAAACTTTGGTATACATATCGACGCCTCCGAACCATAGTATGCTAAGTCTGAAAAGTGAGTTTTTCAGTAGAAGCTTTCAAAGTATAGAAGTTTCTTTAATCGTACGTGGAATGCTAAGTACATTTTTGCTTATAACTTTGGTTTGGATTGACCCATGATTACCAAAATTTCAGTGAATTTAAATTAAGGACCGTAGTACCTAAAAATGTTAAGAACTTTAAAACATGCTAAGTCGACTTAGCACACTATGGTTCGGAGGCGTCGATATGGTGAAGGGTATAAAAGTTCGGCTTGCGTGAATTTATCTCACTTATAATAGTATAGTATATAGTATATAGAGTCAAATTTGTTTTTAGAATTTTGTCGTAAACCCAATAGCCGAGTTGGACAAATAGATGCCGACATAAGGACCTAAACTGAAAACACAGACTTAATTGATTCTAGGGATGTCATGAATTATGATTTTTTTGCAACATTTTATAATTTTTAATAGTTAAGACATATTTATATATAGCACCCAAATAAAAGTATTCCCAGGATTTCAGGAATTTTATTGGTTACATTTTTTATACCCTTCACCACACATATGTTTGTAACAGGCAAAAGGAAACGAGATAGACACATGGTTCCTTTGGAGAATATGCATAGAATCACTTTCTGAGTCGATTTATGCATGTCCGTCCGTCTGTCTGTGCATGTTAAATTGTAAACAAAGTACAGGTCGCATTTATGATCCGAATTAGATGAAATTTGGCATAGGTCACTTATTTGGCCCAAGGACGAACCCTATTGAAATTGGGAAAAATCGGTTCAGATTTAGATATAGCTCCCATATATATATTTTACCGATTTAATGTAAACGGTCCCTATATATCTTTCGATTTGCACGAAATTTGGTACAGCCTAATCATTTAGGTCTATAATGATGTCTGCCAAGTTTCATGAAAATTGGTCCATATTTCGATATAGCTCCCATATATAGTTTCTTCCGATTTCATGTAAATGGTGCCCCAAAGTCCCTATATATCTTTCGATTTGCACGAAATTTGGCATAACATACTGAATTGAGCCTAGAATGATGCCTGCCAAGTTTCGTGAAAATCGGTCCTGATTTAGATATAGCTCCCATATATAGTTTCGTCCGATTTCATACAAATGGTGCACCAAAGTCCCTATATATCCTTCGATTTGCACGAAATTTGGCATAACGTACTGAATTGAGCCTAGAGTGATGTCTGCCAAGTTTCGAGAAAATCGGTCCAGATTTCTATATAGCTCCCATATATAGTTTCGTCCGATTTCATGTAAATGGTACACCAAAGTCGCTATATATCTTTCGATATGCACGAAATTTGGCATAACATACTGAATTGAGCCTAGAGTGATGTCTGCCTTGTTTCGTGAAAATCGGTCCAGATTTAGATATAGCTCCCTTTTAATATAGATTTATTTTAAGTAATTGACGCACCAAGGAACCAATAGGCTGATAGGAACGAAACGTTCTGAAATTAGTATAACCTAACCTGTGACAAGTTTGTTTGAAATCGCTTAATATTTGGATAGAGCTTCCATATATATTTTCGCCCGATTTCAAGTAAATTGTTAGTCAGTTTGACATCAATTTTTGCACAACTTACAAAATTGAGAGATTACGCAGTTGCGTTTTCAAGAATTACAGACATAGCCCAACGGATGACCTATTTATATTTGTTTGAAGTAGATTTACATACTTTATGGATAGATCTAGGTAGATTCACATTTACATAAATATCACATATTTTATTTCATTCAATTTCATGTTAATAGTCCTGTTTAATACACCCATAGTGGTGAAGGGTATCATATAGTCGGCCCCGTCCGACTTTACTACTTTCCTTACTGGTGTATTCTGGGCTCTCATTAAGTAAAAAATCCATTTAGGTAATGCTATTAATAAGAAAAATTTCCGCATCGATCTACCTTTGCAACAATCCCATATAAAGATCATTTCTTCGCTACCTTGCTATTTCCTTATTGGTTAATTGTTTACAAGTCTGAACTTTATTAAAAAATATATATTTTATTCCAAAATACCAATAATACTGTAATTTAGCAATATTGTATTTATAAATGTTGTTTATGTATGCATGTACATATGTGTATATTTATTCTATTTAAGGACATGCACATTATAAATTCCGTCCAGTCACAAAAGATTCTTCTTAATTAAAAGGAAATGACATTAAAGAGGGTAAATACGTCAATTATCTTAGCTTAATTATTAAGAATTCATCTTTGCCTTGATTTTTGTTTCGGTTTAATTTTTAAATATTTAACGTATGCCAACACAGATACAGCAGATTCTGAGACATTGGTCATATGTCATTCTTTGTGTCGCACCATTTGTCATTATTAAAGAGGCATGTCTGACAACAATTTGCCATTTATCTGTTTGTCAACACAGACTCGGACACAAAGACACACACGCACATAAGAAGAGCAAGCCCTCATCTTTAATGATTCCCTTTGTGATGCTGCATTTAACGCCAACTATCGGCAATAACAGACAAAACAAAGGACAATCACACAGACATACTCACACACACACAATAATGCACAAACACTTAACCAAAGAATCATTTCAATATTTTCATTAAGGAAAAAGCGTAGAATACAATATTTCCAATAACTGCAATTTCCCATTACTTTTCCCACCATAATGTGTTTTTTCTCGTCTTTTTGTTGTTGTTGTATTTACATCCCTTGCCAATTTTCTTTATTGACTTGAAAGCAAATAACAATGAAATTAAATGCATTTAAATGAATGAACGAGTGAACGGGCGGACAAACGTACGGACGAACGACAAAAGAACAGGAGGTGGCATCATTGGTAAATATGCATGGAAATCACCATTGTAGGGATTCTAGACAAAAAAAGCAGGAAGTAACAACGAACAAGAAATAAAAATCAATGTTTTTAATCAGACAATTATTAGCGGAAGAGCAAAGCCAAGAAATTGTCAAAAGACAAAGGGAATAAAGTTAATGTTTGTATTTGCATAGCCAGTCAACCCGATCAAATTGAATCCTTGTCATCCTTGTAATATTGAGCGGTACTTTTTTGCTAGGGCGCAATGAAAAAAGTTGTTGAAGTAGGTGTAACTTTTTTTGAGCTCCCAACATATGTGGATACGTATACTATATTATTGGGCGTTTGGAACATTGTAAAACAGAAATGAAAAGCTTCTCCAGAATATAAAGGGATTTTTGCATTCCTTAAGAAAAGAAAATGCTATAAATATATATATTAATATTTAATGTAATCAGATTCAGTTCTCTGTCGATGCTTAAAGTTGTGTTAAAATTTAAATTTGTCATTCCGTTTACAACGTCTCGAAATGTAAAGTATATATATATTCTTGATCAGTCAGCTTTCCGACTGTCTGTCTATGTTAAATTGTAAAAAACACACAGATCGCATTTATGGTCCGAATTAGATACAAGTTGGCAAAGCTTATTTATTTGGCCCAAGGACGAACCCTCTTGTGAAAATCGGTTCAAATTTTGATTTTAAGTTAAAGCTGCACCAAAGACCCAAAGTTCGGCCGATTGGCACAACATTTTGCAAACGAACAAGTAATGGGAAAAAGTTTTTTTAATGATGTGTGTGGCCTCGAGGCGTCAACGTCTTTCGCTAGAAAATATAGCCTCAAACGTTAAATATTGAGTTGCGTATTAAAACCAGTTAGGAAAGTATTAATGTCAGACGGCGCCGACTATATGATACGCTTCACCGCTTTGGCTATATTCAAGAGATGCATCCTAACATACCTTGCATTTTTGAAGGAACTTATGGAGTACATTATTAATGAATATTCTAAAATGCTATCTTTTGTCTGCAGGCAGGTCAAGTTCGAAGATGATCTATATAGGTCACACATAAGCATATAAGGGTACCCCGGAACTTTTTGTGTTCTTGAGCGCGATATTGAATCGAATTCGCTTAAATTTAGAAAAATGGGCTCTTATTGGATTTAAAATGAGGTATGAGAGCTATATATAAACCTGATGTTTTCCCAATTTCAATACGGCTCGTCCCTGGCCCAAATAAATGACCTGTGCAACCTTCAACCAAATTTGCACTTTGTTTACAATTTAACATAGACAGCCGGACGGTCGGACATGCATAAATCGACTCAGAAAGTGATTCTATGCATATTCTCTCCCGCGCTTACTAAAGTACGCTTTCTAAAAAACTAGTTAATTATACCCTACACAACTATATTGTCAGTTTGTAGCGCCGTCGATCTAGACATGTGTGTCCGTCCGCCTGTCCGTTTGTCCATTATAATTTGTAAACACGATACAGGCCATAGTTATAGGCCAATCTTCACGAAATTTTGCATCTCGGATGGGTTCTGGCCAATGAAAGCACCTATGGTTTTTGTTAAAGATCGGTTAATATTTAGGGGATGAAATGGACCAAAAACTTTATTTTTGTCGGTTTTTCTGGTCGCTCCAGAGGCCGCAATTATGGCCCAAACACCGCGAATTTTTGCATGGAGAAGGGCATCGGGCCAAAGAATAAGCATGCCTGTTTTGAAAAAGATCGTTCAGTATTTAGCGGGTCAAATGGACCCTAATTTTTGTGTAAAAAATTACAAAAATTGTATTCTATAGCGTATATATTTACCCCTGAAGGACATAGACACGAGATGTTTATATTATATCCAAGAGGAGTGGTTGTCCTTTAAATTGATACCAATTATATTGCTGTATGATCTCGGATGTGGGAGTTACACTTAAATATTTACAGGTGCTTACGTATTCACATATTGTTTAGTAACCTATTACCACACTGGAGGGCGGAAATATAGCACTGATCGCTTTGAAATGTTTCATGAGGTTCCAGTTATGGTCAAGGACAACGCCTAAAATATTAGGTGATGATCAGATAATAATTTTTCGGATGAAGTGGACCAAAAACTTAATTATTTGTACTTTTTAAGTCGAAAGCCGAATATCACACAAATATAAAGGGATTCTAGACAAGTAATTAGAGGGGCTGTACTGATTATTAATAACATTTGCTGACCTCTAGCCAGTCAAAATTGTGCAAATTTCGCGAAATATTGCCCAATCTCAGAATATAGAACCACAGAAAGTAAGATTTTCATGTATGTATGGTCCGCCCCGTCGGACTATACTGCTCCGCTCACTGGTTTAATAGTTATGCTTGTTCTCTGTTTCAGTTTCTCATTGAGTAGAAAATCTCCATACCAACATTTACCAATATTTGTCCAAGTTTCCGAGTAGTCCCCATATAATAGTCCTTCATTAATACGGTTTTTTGGGGTGTTTCGGACAGATTTTCAACCGATCAATTATTTCAGGTAGGTGCTAAATCGTCATACATAAATCTATACTAATAAAAGAGTAAAGTGATTGTCTGAGTGACTGATTTAACGATTCATCAACGCCCAGACGAAACGGTTGAAGCTAGAATCTTGAAATTTTGGGTGAGGGTCAGTCTTGGTCCAAATGTGTCAGATAAGGCTGGGTTTTTGGAAATTCTTACTAGAACGGTACGAAAAGTACTAAAAAGTACTATTCTATACTAATAAAAGAGTAAAGTGATTGACTGACTGACTGATTTAACTATTCATCAACGCCCATACGAAACGGCTGAAGCTAGAATCTTGAAATTTTGGGTGAGGGTCACTCTTGGTCCAAAGGTAACAGATAAGGCTGGGTTTTTGGAAATTCGTACTAGAACGGTACGAAAAATACTAAATATGATACCATTTGTAATATATTTTTTTGTAATATATTCAGATGTAGATGTAACCCCTATATATTGTCGTCTGAGATCATGCACCAAATAATAAAGATTTCTTCTAGCGAGATAAAAATTCTGTCAGCACACTGTGCTGCAGCATACGGCGGTTGCTCAATTTGGTCCAGATTTACATATAGCTCCCATACATAATTTTGCTCGATTTCATACAAATTTTCATAGATTTCAGAATGGCATGTGTGCGGTTCAAATATATATGTACATCACAATTTTTAATTCTCCCGATTCCATTTCAATGGTCCTCCAAAGATGCTATGTCTATTCTATCTAAAGGATATTGTACATATGAGCATCTCCTGTATGTACCCAAAGTGGTGACGGGTATCATATAGTCGGCCCCATCCGACTTTTGAAATTTTCTTACTGGTTTTTAATTATTTTACCCATATTTTTAGCTAACTGATTCTAAAATATATGATTAAAACTTTTCTGAAGCACTCATATCCCTAATAAGAATTTATCACATTAAAATTTCTTAAAATATATTCCAAGCTGCCATCCAAATGCATTTGCAAAAGAAATAAAATAAAAATCGAAATGATGATGATGATGATTGAATAAAATGGAAAAGTTTCATTGAATAAATTTTCTTTTAGTTTTTATTTTTGTTCAGCACATCCGTTATTGATAAATGGTGACAGACGATGGTGTACAAATAAGAAATGAAGCCGAAGTCAGAATTTAAACAAATAATAAAAGAAATGATGTTGCAACAAGATGCCATAATCCTTATCGTGAACATAATTTCATTTAAAAGTGAAAAATGTTTCACCAACAGAACGATTTAACTTTTGTTGCGGATTTAGATGGAGAGAGAGAAAGAATGTGAGTAGGATGGCGAATAACATTAACATAGAGATAAAACCCGCATTTTCGCAAACACTGCCTCCATCCATCTCCTTATTCTTGTTCTGCATTTAAAATCCAAGACCAACTTAAACTAAAGAATGCCATGAACGACGACCGAACGACGAACGAATGAATGAACAAGTAAGTAATAAATATTTGATAAGGAAAAAAGCAATATCTTTAAGTTCGTTGCGTTGCCACACCTTTTATCCTTGCATCCTACCCACAGCTGTATAGCAGTAGCGTCATCACCCTTTCCGCCATTATGTCTTTAAAACAACCGTCAACTGTTAGAAGCAAAAAAATAGAAACGTAGAAAGAAATTCAATTCTTTTGCCACTTTTAAGTTCAATATGTTTGCTTCGGTTTCACCCGCATCTATTTGACAGTGTTGGCAAAGAGCGCGGCATGGCACATGAAAGTATATGAAATCATTCAAACGACTCGACGGTAAAACGAAAACGTTTGGCATTGACAAATGCGTGTGAGGACAGTGTTTTGACAAGGATATACGCTAAGGCCTTACAAAGGATAGAATATTCAAATATATTGTTTAATTGAAATCACTTCGCCCCCGAAAGTTAAGCCTTTTCTGAATCTATTTAAATAAGTCTTGAAACACTACATTCTAGAATTAATTCGGAATGCTAATCAAAAGTTCGCCTCAAGTTGCATGAAATCGGTCGGAACTCTCATCATCCCACAAATGCAGCCGGCATATTGCTTGCAACGTAGATTGATGCAAAGTTTGAACCAAATCGAGATCCCCTTACAGATATGAACCAGAAGAAATGGACCTATGAATCTCGTCTTCCGACTTGATATAGGTTTGGTAAAAATATTACGATGAAATAAAATTCAAATCGGAGACTCCATTCGTTGGGGGTTTGTAAATTTGCAAATTTTTGACCATTCTAGGAAAGGAGGGGCTTATTAAAAATATTACAATGTGCAATCATTCAATCGAACTATTCAAGACTGGTGGTCAGATGCTGGTCAGGAGTATGCATCAGCTGATTAGTACAATTTGGGTAGAGGAATGCATGTCCAACGATTAGAACCTCAGCATACTGTGTCCAGTGGACAAAAAAAGGAGACAAGACAATATGTGCCAACTATAGAGCAATTAGTCTTCTTCCCATCGCATATAAAGTACTATCCAGTGTGTTGTGTGAACGACTGAAGCCTATGGTCAATGACATTATTGGACCATATCAATGTGGCTTTAGACCTGGCAAATCCAACATTGACCAGATTTTTACACAAATCCTGAAAAAGACCCACGAAAAACTCATCAACACATTCTACCTATTCGTCTACTATAAAGCCGCATTCGACAGCCCTATCAGTTCAAAGGTGTTTAAAGCCATGTCTCCTTTCGACATTCCTGCAAAATAATACGGCTATGTAGGATAATCTTAACTGGCACAAGGTCAGCAGATAAAGTCGGAAAGTCAGACCTATCGGGGACCTTCAAAAGCAAACGAGGGTTCCGACAGGTTGCCATATTGTCGTGGGACCTGTTTAACATCCGACTGGAAAATGTCATACGAAATGCAAATTTGAACAGAAATGACACTCTGTACACCAAACTGCATATGTTACTCGCCGACGACATCGATATAATGGGTCAAATATTTCGAGCGGTAACAGCCACCTTTGAACGAATTGAGAAAGAGTCTGTCAAAGTGGGACTGACAGTTAATAGCGAAAATGCCAAGTAGTATCAACGCGCAAAACGTCCAGTAGACTCGGACCAACAATGGAACTTGAAAACTACAGCATCGAGGTAGTAAACGATTTTATATACTTTGCTACCGCCATAAACAAAACTAATAACATCAGCTGTGAAATCCGGAGGAGAATAGTGTTGGCCAACAGAGACTACTATGGGAGAGCATAGTAGTAGTTCGGCGAGCAGAGCTGAATGCTAGCGGACTCGTCCACAATTTGCGGATAGAAGCCCAATAATATTCATTGGGTATATGTGAATACCAACAGTCCCGGACAATCAGAGGGTTCAGGGGGAGAGTCTCGGAGGAAATGACCGAGTGTCTATGATCCCTGAGCTGAGGAGACGAAAAGGTCTGGGTCAATACCTCTTAAAGTAACGCCCCTAACGCGCAGCGTTCTATGGTTTGAAGTTAGAGTCCCGAATTTATTAGAACGGAGCCTTGTTGATACCTGGGCGTCTCAACAAGTTTAGTTGCTTAGTTGCCGACCCTTTGTCATGGTAAGTTGCTATGCCATCGTCGACATCAATCCCTTACCAAAAGTACTTTCTATGGAGCCGAATTATAATAAACCCCCCACCCCCCACTTCTAAAAACAAAAACAACATGGTATGTGATTTTTTGACTGATGCTGGTGACCTCAGTGGACCCCCTACAAATGTTGACGACCTAAGCTAACCCCCTGGACTTCTCTTTTACCTCAAGTCCTGTTAGTCTCGACGACGTAAACGAAAGCCTGGAGAGCCAGACGGATCATCTCCTCAACTTATTAGAGGAAACCAGCTCCTTCCGCCTTAGTCAGGAGACCATCCCGAATCAACTCTGGGATGAATCACCCTTGTCAGACGAGGAAGACATCATGGAAACTACAGTGATTAGCACTACGGTGACGAACACAGTAGCTATCCTCGTGTATCCTCCGAAGCAAGGTGAGTCCTCCCAGAGGATGAGTAGGGGTGTTAACCTTGGCGAAGTTGAGAATCCGAACTCCATAGCCTGTAGTGATATCGCGAGACTTTTCAGGCAGTTGGCTGTCGAAGCAGAGACTTGGACTGATGAGACTCTCGTCGTTAAGATGGATGAATCATAAGCACCAGAAACAGCAAGACAAGTCAACGCCAAGGAGATCGCTGCCAAGAAGATGTACCGGAGATCGGTTAACTAATGCAACTTCATCGGACGGGATAGTGACTCCATCACGGAAAAGGAGTTCCTTTTGATCAAGAACTCAAATTCATTCGGAAGATCTCCAGAAATTCTATTCGAACGAGGTCCTAGATGTTGCCTTAGACGTCTAAGCCCTCAGTACCTCCCAAGGCTAAACTGAGTAATGAGACGTCTCAGACACCAGCATCCACGAAGAAGCAGGGTAAGGGACTGTCGATGTCAGACCGACGGAGAGCCCGTAAAAAGGTCTCCAAGAAGGCTGATAAGGCACAACCTCCCTCTGGTAATCCACCCTCTGCCGAATTGTCGAAACCGATATCCAAGTTTGTGACAATTGGGCAGTGGTTGGTGGAGAGATTGTTTGTGCAGCGACAACGGTGTTGTACCATCTATACACGGACATAGACAAAGTCAGACTTATCGAACTGCAGTGACAACGGTGGCTAGGCCATGTTATACGAATGCGTTGATGCCTTTTGAGCTGGGGCATCAAAAGGCATATAAATGCGATGGTCCACGCAGAAGGGTAAGGCCAAGAATAAGATGGAAAGATCAGCCAAAGATAACATATCTTCAAAATTAAAACCAGGCAAAAGAAATCGAGATAGACCCATGGTTCCTTTGGAGAAAATGCATAGAATCACTTTCTAAGTCGATTTACGCATGTCCGTCCGTCCGTCTGTCCATGTTAAAATGTAAAGAAAGCACAGGTCGCATTTATTATTTGAATTGAATGTAATTTGGCAATTTCAATAGGACGAACCCTATTGAAATTGGGAAAAATCGGTTCAGATTTAGATATAGCTCTCATATATATTTTCGTCCGATTTAAGGTAAATGGTGCACCAAAGTCCCTAAATAGTTTTCGATTTGCACGAAATTTGGCATAACGTACTGAATTGAGCCTAGAGTGATGTCTGCCAAGTTTCAAGAAAATCGGTCCAGATTTAGATATAGCTCCCTATATAGTTTCGTCCGATTTAAGGTAAATAGTGCACTAAAGACCCTTTATATCTGTCGATTTGCACGAAATTTGGTAAAACGTACTGAATTGAGTCTAGAATTATGTCTGCTAAATTTCGTGAAAATCGGTCCAGATTTAGATATAGCTCCCATATATATTTTCGTCCGATTTCATGTAAATGGTCCACCATAGTCCCTATATATCTTTCGATTTGCACGAAATTTGGCATAACGTACTGAATTGAGCGTAGAGTGATGTCTGCCATGTTTCGTGAAAATCGGTCCAGATTTAGAAATAGCTCCCATATATATTTTCGTCCGATTTAATGTAAATGGTGCACCATAGTCCCTCTATATCTTTCGATGTGCATGAAATTTGGCACAAAGTACTGAATTAGGTCCAGAATGATTTGTGCCAAGTTTCGAAAAAAATCGGTTCAGATTTAGATATAGCTCCCATATATAGTTTCGTCCGATTTAATGTAAATGGGGCACCAAAGTCCCTCTATATCTTTCGATGTGCATGAAATTTGGCACAGAGTAAAGTAAATGATGTACTGAAGTCCCTATATATCTTTCGATTTGCACGAAATTTGGTACAGCGTAATGAATAAGGTCTAGAATGATGTGTGAAGTTTCCTGAAAATCGGTCCAGCTTTAGATACAGCTCCCATATATAGTTTCGTCCGATTTCATGTAAATGGTGCACCAAAGTCCCTATATATCTTTCGATTTGTACGAAATTTGGCATAACGTATTGAATTGAGCCTAGAGCGATGTCTGCCAAGTTTCGTGAAAATCGGTTCGGATCTATATATATATATTTTTTTTTGTCCGATTTTAGTATAGTATAACTTAACCTGTGACAAGTTTCGTTTAAATGGTTTCATATTTGGGTATAGCTTCTATATATACTTTCGTCCGATTTTAAGTAAACTGTACATCAAACTCCTCATGTTTGTCAGATTGACATAAAATTTTGCACAACGTACAAAATTAAGCCTAGAATAACGTAGTTACGTTTTCTAGAAGTACAGACATAGCCCAACGGATGACCTATTGATATTTGTTTGATTTTCATACTTTTGTCCTAAACGAATGACATGTTTATGGATAGATCTAGTCCGATTCACATTTAGATAAATATCACATATTTTATTTCATCCAATTTCATGTTAATAGTCCTGTTTAATATACCCATAGTGGTGAAGGGTATCATATAGTCGGCCCCGTCCGACTTTACTACATTCCTTACTGGTTTAGTTTTGTGCCACTGTTCGCATCATCGCTTTGTCAAATGAATTAAAGAAGTGATGCATTTATTGTCGCTGCCGCTGCCATCACTTTCTGCTGGTAGAGCTTCTTTTTCTCCATCTTCCTCTCTTACTTGGCAGCTGCTGATGCCGTTAGGATTGAGTTGACAAAATGCATTGTGTAGAGTGCTGACAGATGTCAGCGTTTATGCTGAAAACAAAATATGCTGGTGTTCCCAGTCCCGGAGTTCTACGCATTGAAAACAAACAAAAGACGACGAACCAAAAAAACAAAAAGCAGCTAGCGAACAGGATTGAGTGATTTGGATGAGGTGGTGGAGTTGCCGTTGGCAAAGATGGTAAATTATTTCAGAGAGAAATGGCTGGTTGGTGCAAGCAAGCACCAGCATGCATCAACATCATTTCGCCAACTCACTCGTCATGTTGTTTGTAGTCATTTTCATTGTCGTCAGACATTTTGCAATTGCAATTTGAATGTCATCACAGCAGAATGTACGACGTAAATCGATCTGGATCTGGGCCTGTGGATATAACGTACATGCATTTGTATGTATTGGTTTATGTGTGTGTGTTTTTGTGTTTAAAACCAAGAAAATTCATTGAGTTTTGCATACAGAAGCAATCCAGCCAGCCAACCAGCCAGCAAGCAATCGTCAAAGCCAAAAACATCTGTTTAATGTGGTTACGACGACGTTGAACTGTCGAACTTTTCAGCTATGGTACAATGAATCTGTTAACAGGGTCTACGCGAACGGTAATATACATGCATACACACACACATACATAATCCATACATTTCAGCATATGTATGTGTATGGCGGCTGTATATTTTGTGGCATTGGAATGTCAATTGCAATGGCATTCGTTTTGTGTTAACTGAACAATTTAAGAAATTGGTGGTTTTATAAGTTTTTGCCATATCGCGTAGCGTGAAATTTCGAATGGCAATGAAATGGGGGAAAATAAGGAAAATACATGTGAATTATGTTAAGGACATTGAATGTTAGTGATTTAACAACATTAAACATTAAAGAAGGTAACAGTTTCGTACGATTTTTATACCCTTCACCACACTGTGGTACAGGGTATTATGTCTTTGTGCATATGTTTGTAACAGGCAAAAGGAAACGAGATAGACCCATGGTTCCTTTTGAGAATATGCATAGAATCACTTTTTAAGTCGATTTATGCATGTCCGTCCGCCCGTCCGTCTGTCCATGTATTTTTGTGAGCAAAGTACAGGTCGCATTTATGATCCGAATTGGATGAAATTTGGCATAGGTCACTTATTCGGCCCAAGGACGAACCCTATTGAAATTGGGAAAAATCGGTTCAGATTTAGATATAGCTCCCATATATAAATTCGTCCGATTTCATGTAAACGGTCCCTATATATCTTTCGATTTGCACGAAATTTGGTACAGCCTAATCATTTAGGTCTAGAATGATGTCTGCCAAGTTTCGTGAAAATCGGTCCAGATTTAGATATAGCTCTCATATATAGTTTCGTCCGATTTCAAGTAAATGGTGCCCCAAAGTCCCTATATATATTTTGATTTGCACGAAATTTGGCATAACGTACTGAAATAAGCCTAGAGTGATGTCTGCCAAGTTTCGAGAAAATCGGTCCAGATTTAGATATAGCTCCCATATATAGTTTCGTCCGATTTAATGTAAATTGTGCATTAAAGTCCCTATATATCTTTCGATTTGCACGAAATTTGACATAACGTACTGCATTGAGCCTAGAGTGATGTCTGCCAAGTTTCGTGAAAATCGGTTCAGATTAAGATATAGCTCACATATATAGTTTCGTCCGATTTCATGTAAATGGTGCACCAAAGTCCCTATATATCTTTCGATTTGCACGAAATTTGGTATAACGTACTGAATTGAGTGTGCCAATAGAATGATGTGTGCCAAGTTTCGAGAAAATCGATTCAGATCTAGATATACATATTTTCGTCCGATTTAATCTAAATAATGTACCAAGTTCTTATGTTGCATAGCGTTTTGAATTTAATCCAGAATGATGTGTGCCAAGTTTCGTGAAAATCGTGATAATAGTCTTGTTTAATATACCCATAGTGGTGAAGGGTATCATATAGTCGGCCCCGTCCGACTTTACTACTTTCCTTACTGGTTTTTATTGAAAATAAGTTTCTTTTTTTCTACTCTTTGAAATTAATTTCCAAATGAAATATTGTGATATTGACTGTGAATGGTAAAAGACATAATCGTAGATAAAAAATATCACAATCAAATGTCATTAGTCAAATGAAGGCGAACGACCTATTCTCCAGAAGAAACAGAAACAAGTGAAACCAGTGAGGAAAGTAGTAAAGTTGGACTGGGCCGACTACATGATACCCATCACTACTTCGGGTATCATCTAAATATTTCCCCTAACAGACGTCGCCTTTTCGAAGGAACATTGACATGGAATTGAACGAACTTGAATATGTGATCTTTATGGCTTTCTGGAACCTATGAAAAATTTCATATCATTTGGGCAAATGTAGAGATGTTTGCGTACAATGGGACACATTTATGTAAATCGATTTAGAGCAAACTTGGTGTTCTGGTGCATCATTTACATAAAATTGGACAAAACTATATATGGCAGCTATATCTAAAACTGAACCGATTTTCACGAAGCTTATCACAAATTATTCTTGACTTAACTCAGTACACTATGCCAAATTTCATTTCAATTCGTGCAAATCGAAAGAAATGTAAGGGCTTTGGTGCTCTATTAACACAAAATCGAAACTGTGTAGGGGATCTATATCTAAATTTAAATCGATTTTCACGAAATTTAACACACATCATTCTCGACTTAATTTCGAACGCTATGCCAAATTTAGTGCAAATCGAAAGATATGTAGGGACATTGGTGCACAACTTACATTAAATCGCACGAAACAATATATGGGAACTATATCTAAATCTGAATCGATTTCAACAAAACTTTACACGCGTTATGTTATAGTAACTTCAGTACGTTGTGAAAAATTTTGCTGGAATCGGCCTAACTTTGGGTCTTCGGTGCACCATTTACTAAAAATCGGGCGAAACTATATATGGGAGCTATATGTAAATCTGAACCGATTTTTCCCAATGTCAATAGGGTTCGTCCTTGAAAAGTGCCAAAAATCCTCAAAATACAAAAATTAGGTTCATATTCTGCCCAGTAGACTTGTTTTTTTTTGTGGTCAATTGTATTGACAGTGCTGTTAATTTATCAACAATTGAATCGTTTAAATTTAAAGTGGTTTAATTTAGGTTCTAATAAATTATAAATGGGCCGAACCCTTTTTGGTAAAGATCGGTTAATAATTAGGGGATAAAATTGACCAAATACTTAATTTTTGTCGGTTTTTCTGGTCGCTCCAGAGGACGCAATTATGGCCCAAACATCTCGAATTTTTACATGAAGAAGGGGATTGGGCCAAAGAATAAGCATGCCTGTTTTGAAAAAGATCGGTCAATATTTAGCGGGTCAAATGGACCCTGATTTTTGTGTGAAAAATTACAAAATTTGTAAACACGATAATTTATCAACAATTGAATCGTTTAAATTTAAAGTGGTTTAATTTAGGTTCTAATAAATTATATCTTTCCAAAAATTATAACATATTTGTAAGCGTGAATGTTTATACACTGCACAACTATGTTGTCAGGGTATTATAGCTTTGTGCAGCCTTAAGAGTTTGTAACGCCGCGAAATATTGGTCCTAGACCCACCTTTATGTATACCGATCGTCATATCTCGAGTAGCTGAGTCGATCTAGACATGTGTGTTCGTCTGTCCATTATAATTTGTAAACACGATACAGGCCATAGTTATGGACCAATCTTCACGAAATTTTGCATGTAGGAAGGGTTCGGCCCGGGGTCTTCATTGGGCCGAACCCTTTTTGGTAAAGATCGGTTAATAATTAGGGGATAAAATTGACCAAATACTTAATTTTTGTCGGTTTTTCTGGTCGCTCCAGAGGACGCAATTATGGCCCAAACATCTCGAATTTTTACATGAAGAAGGGGATTGGGCCAAAGAATAAGCATGCCTGTTTTGAAAAAGATCGGTCAATATTTAGCGGGTCAAATGGACCCTGACTTTTGTGTGAAAAATTACAAAATTTGTATTCTACGGCGTATATATTTACTCTGAAGGACATAGAGCCGAGAAGTTGAGAGTATATCCAAGAGGAGTGATTGGCCTTTAAATTGATACCAATTATATTGTCGTATGTACACGGATGTGGGAGCTATACGTAAATATTTACAGGTACTTACGTATACAGATATTATTTAACACTAGATTGCCGAAGGCGGTCATTTTGACCGCTTTTCAATTTCAAGTACAAAAGCAACTGTGTATATAATGGCACAGCTTTTTAAAATTTGGTGACTTTTTTATAATAAACGTAGTTCTATGTGGTACAAAAAGACACCAATTTTTTAAAAAAAAGTGTCATTATATGCACAGTTGTTTTTTTTACTTGAAATTGAAGAGCGGTCAAAATGACCGCCTTCGGCAATCTAGTGTTAATAAACCATTACCATAAATATAGCGCGGATCGCTTTGAAATGTTCAATGAGGTTCCAGTTATGGTCAAGAACAACGCCTATAATTTTCGGTGATGATCAGATAATTATTTTGGGATGAAGTGGACCGAAAACTTGTTTTTTTTTCGATTCGATCTAGTTATTAAGAAAAATTTTGCGTACGCACGCGTTACAAAATTTTCCCTTAAAAAATTGGATATCAGTTTCGATATGAAATTTCTGCGAATTGGCTGGAGATAAAACTGCGGATTTTTTAAGAGCTATAATGGGTTATTCAAGATTATATTGACATTTAATTTTTTTGAGAAAAAAAAATCTAACATATATTTTTTTAACTTTGAACACCGTCACGCACATGTTGCACTCGTAACAGAATGTTTTAAAGATGATAATTCTTATACCCCACACAACTATGTTGTCAGGGTATTATAGCTTTGTGTGGCCCCAAGACCTTTAGTAAACCATTATGAAATTATGGACGAAATTTTTGCCTGTAAATCCTGTTCTAAATGGGGTGAAAATGTGGGTGAAAATGTGTTGAAGTCAAACAAGTTTTTTTGTGTTCCTTCCTGATTTGTGGCTAAACTACCCCATGGACAATATGGTTCTAATGTATGATTTTTCGATATAATGACTGCATCCACCCAAAATGGATGCTGACATTTTGAAGCCAGATTTTCGGAGTTTTTTAAATTTTTCTTATAATTAGGATGCGCATCCAGATAATGGACTAAACTAATTACAGGATTGTAGAACTCGTGATTTTGCTTTGTTTGGTGTATATCTCATGAATGGCTCACCGTAACTTCATTCCAATTGGGTTCCAAAGACGAAAATTTGGTGCTTAAATTTTTATAAAAAAAAATATTTTTTGAGTCTAAAATTAAGAAAGTCCACTCAAATTCCGTGGAACACGGCGTGATTTTAGGTTTTTTACGTAGTGATTTCACATACATTCATTCTTGTGTTATCATATTCGCGAATCTGTGTGAAAATAGGTCAAAAATATATCGATACGCGAATAATATGTGCATTTTATCCAAAATCTATCCTTTTAAAATAGGTGTCCTTTTGTGTATTTTCATAGGAGATTACTGAAATCGGATGCGCATAAAAATCGTATGCACGGTGCGCCATTTTTAGTCATTTTTAAGGTTTTTGCATAGTACAGTGCATCGAGCGGCACACTTTGGCCGCTTAATGAAACCCCGAAAAATACATAATTATTGGAAGAGATTTATTCGGTTTATGCGAAAATCGCATGCACATCAACTGATTTCAACTAATACGCGAACTGTATGCTTTTTAATGTTGATGATTTTTATATACTGTAACTGCAATAAATTTAGTCATTTTTAAAGTCAAAACTCTTAACAGAGGATTCTACCGATATTTAACAATCATCTAAAAGAGTTTGTAGAAGAAATCGTCACGTGTTGTAGAAGATCTAGACTAAACCGTATTAACTTAACCATACCAAAAAAAAATCAAAAATTGAAAAAAAAAAACATTTTGTGGCAATTCAAAAAATAATTTATTTCATTTTCAGATATTTTCAAGATTTTATTTATTTTTCGCGACTATTAAACCGTATTTCAATGCAAAGAACCGTATAGTACTGCAAAGAAAACAAATGTGTAATTTCCCATATATATGTAATTATTAGTAAGATATTACTTTATTTGAATTTTATATTTATTGTTGATATTGTTTTAGTTAACAGCGTTCACACTTACGACAAATGACACTATACAACTAATAAATATATGCTCAAGTTACCCTCCACGCGAAAATGGGACAAAAAAAAGAAAACCTAGCGTTCTTTTTCAAAATTCAACTAAAAATATATTGTCCGGATTGCAATGAATATTTCCTATATAATTTCATATCTCTCTTAACGAATTGATTTTTCACCTATGCGGCTAACCTTGTTGTGGAATTCGTGATATGTTAATCTGAACTGATTTTTCCCAATTTCAATAGGGTTCGTCCTTGAAAAGTTCCAAAAATCCTCAAAATACAAAAATTAGGTCCATATTCAGCCATTTCTACCACCGTGCAAAAAGTTTAGGGTTCACATTGGGTGGCAAATTTTCCTACAAAAAATTATAAATATTAGACTTATTATTTTGTGGTCGTTTATATTGAAAGTGCTGTTAAATTATCAAAAATTAAGTCGTTTATATTCAAAGTGGTTTAATTTAGGTTCTGATAAATTTTATCTTCCCAATAATTATAACATATCTGTAAGTGTGAATGTTTTAACTTTCACGTTGACCTATAATGTAAGAACAATTAATTATTTTGTTTAAACAAAATAAGTAATTACTGCAAAGTGATTCCCAACATTATTTTTTTTATTTATCCAGTTTTAATGTTAAATATTAATTACATTTTATAAGAGGATTGAAATTTATGCAAATTCTACTTCACTTTTTTACTATCATAATGAGTAAGTGGTAAGCCAGACAATTTCTCATTTTTCTCACTTATTAATTTATTGATTTTTGATGAAGGCAAATACAGTCAATTCTGTTTAAATGTAATGCGAATTTATTTAAAAGAAGTGAAAAGCGTTAAGTTCGGCCGGGCCGAACTTTGGATACCCTCCACCATAGATATACTGACAGGTACTTGAAATGAAAATATAGGGAACATACCAAAAAATGGACCTATACCGACATTTCTACAATCCGATTATGTAAACAATAATTTTTAATAGAAAATTATACCCTCAGCCTTATGGCTAATTAGTGTGTATACACTTTCACACGATGAAAATGTGCCTCATCGAAATATTGGTTCTAGACCCCATGGGACCAAATCCGTTTCAGAAAAATTTGATTTCATCCCATCTTATTATGTCTTCCAAACTTAGTTCAAATCCCAATTTGGGGAATATCGGTCCATGCCTTCTTGTACCTCCCACACAGGGGCTACGGCTAAGCCTAAATGCGGGCTATAGTTCACATATAGTTCATTATCGAACCGTACGTTTCAGTTTTTTATATCGATATCCTTCGATTTAGTACCCAATAAGAACCCAATGTACCAAATTTCAGCGAATTCGGTTGAAAAACGCGCTCAAGAACACCAAAATACCGAAAATTTGGGGGTACCTTTATATGGGGGCTATGCCTAAACGTGGACCGATATATCCCATCTTCGAACTTGACCTGCCTGCAGACAAAAGACAACCCTATGCAAAATTTCAGCACCCTATCTAAATTCCTTCGGAAGATAGCGTGATTACAACAGACGGACGGACAGACGGACATGGCTAGATCGTCTTAGAATTTTACCCTGATCAAGAACATATATACTTTATAGGGTCGGAAATGAATATTTCGCTGAGTTACAACCGGAATGACAAAATTAATATACCCTCCATACTATGGTGGAGGGTATAAGAAGTGAAAAAATCCGGGACGAACTTTGGATACCCTTCACCATTGCTACATTAACAGTTACTTGACATGAAAGTTCCAACCCCACGTGGCTAAAAACTCCAATGTAATAAAAAATGGGTGGAATCTTTAGATAGATATCATTATTCATAAATTGACCTATGTAAACAAGCATAGTGTGTTGGAGAAAATCGAGAAGTATCATTATATGGGGTTCGATACCCTCTGAAGGTAGTATGATTACAAAATCATCTTACAATTCCATACTTTTTACGATATAAACTGACAATTTCGAGATCAGAATATACCCAATACTGTGGTGGAAAACTGTTATATGAGGAAATATTAAAATTATATTATTATTTTCTGTATAGATGCATGTCGGCCTCCAAATATCAGGACTGATATTTAGCTGGCTTATGGCAGAACGGTTGTTCCATAAGCCGAGCTTAAAAAAGATTTCCAGTTTCGTCGGTCTTGTGCGCATCTCATCCAATTTGAAAGACCGTTTTCCGAGATGTTTTCTTCTAATCTATCTATCATATTCATCCATTCTCACAACATGGCCTAGCCAACGTAGTCGCTCCAGCTCGATCCGTCTGATAATTGTCGATGTCCGAGAATAGATGGTATAGCTCATGGTTCATTCGACGACGATATTCATCATCCACGCAAACACTCCAGGAGCAGCCTCATCTGCTTGCGCAAGTACCCATATCAGCGTCTTGAAGAGTGTGTGTTTGGTCTGGCGAGAGGTGGCCTTGCTTTTGACCATAGTAGCATATATTGGCCAACACTATTCTCCTCCGGATTTTAAAGCTGATTTTATTAGCTTTGCTTATAGCGGCACCGAGGTATATAAAATCGTTCACTACCTCGAAGATGTAGTTTTCAAGTTCTACATTTGGTCCGAGTCCACTAGACGTCATGCGCGTTGATACCATCAGCTTGGTCTTTTCGTCATTTACTGCCAGGCCCACTTTGGCAATCAATTCGTTCAAAGGTGACTGTTACCGCTCGCAATGTTTGACCCATTATGTCGATGTCGTCGACGTAAGCGATTAACATATGCTGTTTGGTGTAAAGAGTGTCATTTTTGTTCATATTTGCATCTCGTATGACCTTTTCCAGCAGGTCAAACGACAAACTGTCACCTTGTCTGAATCCTCGTTGGGTATTGAAAAGCTCTGAGAGATCCTTTCCGTCTTTAACTTCTTACATTGTACCAGTTAAATTTATACGGTATAGTGGTATTATAAATATTTTGCAGGAATGCAAAACGCAGACATGGCTTTAACCTCCTCTGAACGGATAGGGCTGTCGAATGCGGCTTCAAAGTCGACGAATTGGTGGAATGTGTCGATGTGTTTTTCGTGTGTTTTTTCCAGGATATGGCGCAGAGTGAAAATCTGGTCAATGGTGCCAGGCCTGAAGCCGCGTTGGTATAGTACAATAATGTCATTGACCATTGGCTTCAGTCGTTCACATAGCACGCTGGTTAGCACTTTATATGCGATGGGAAGGAGACTTATTCCTCTATAGTTGGCACATATCGTTTTGTCTCCTTTCTTGTAAACGGGACACAGAATGCTGAGATTCCAATCGTTGGACATGCATTCCTCTAGCCAAATTGTTCTAATCAGCTGGTGCACGCTCCTGACCAGCATCTGACCACCACTCTTGAATAGTTCGGCTAGTAATCTATAGCCACCTGCTGCTTTATTGTTCTTCAGCCAAATAATTGCTACTCTGACCTCATCTTGGCTAGGTGGCATACAATATATACCATCATCTCAAATTGGTTCTAAGGTATCATATTCACCGCTATCAGAAGCTTTTCAAAATGCTCCTTCCCGATCCTCAACACGATGTCTGTCTCTGTCACCAGGTTTCCCTCTTGATCGCTACAGGGGGATGTACCTGCTTTCGATTTGGTGTTTTACTGGTTGGTAAAATTTCCAGACTTCATTCTGACTCCTGTACATCTCGATTTGCTCACGTTTCTCTTGTTCTTCCTTTTGAGTATACGTTTCTCCTCTCTCCTTTCTCCCGATAATTCTCCATCGCACTACGTGTTGCTACTGTCTGCAGGGTTGCCCTAAACGCTGCGTTTTTCATATCAGTAGCATTACGACACTCCTGATCGTACTACGGATTTCTTGATGGTGGTCTTTGGTACCCAAGTGTTGCTTTTGCTGCAGTTTGTAGGAAGTGGACAATTCTCTGCCATTGTGCTTCTATATTCCCATTCCATTTTTATATCCTTCAACATGGTATTATGTCTTTGCGCATATGTTTGTAACATGCAAAAGGACACATGGTTCCTTTTGATAATATACATAGAATCACTTTCTAAGTCGATTTATGCATGTCCGTCCGTCTGTCTGTCCGTGTTAAATTGTAAACAAAGTACAGGTCGCATTTATGATCCGAATTGGATGAAATTTGGCATAGGTCACTTATTTGGCCCAAGGAAGAACCCTATTGAAATTGGCAAAATCGTTTCGGATTTAGATATAGCTCCCATATATATTTTGGTCCAATTTAAGTAGCTCCCATATATTTAGATGTAGCTCTCATATATTATTTCGTCCGATTTTATGTAAATGGTACACCAAAGACCCAACGTTAGGTCGATTGACACAAAATGTTGCACAACCTACGGGATTTATTATAACCTAGAATGTGGAAAGTTTTGATGAAATCCGTTCAAATTTGGATAGAGATACCATTTATATTTTCTCCCAATTTGAAGTAAATAATGCACCAAAAACTCAAAATGTGGCCGATATGCACAAAACATAAATTGATTTACATAGTTTTGTCCCATTGTACGGAGCAACTCTATAGCTGACTAAATGAAAAATTTAGTATAGGTTGCAGAATGGCATGTTTATGGATCCAATTTCATTTTACTGGTCCTTCAAAAATGCGACGTCTGTTAGGATTCATCTGTTGAATATACCCAAAGTGGTGAAGGGTATCATATAGTCGGCCCCGCCCGACTTTAATACTTGTTTACTTACTGTTTATACCTTTCGACACACTGTGGTACGAAATTTGGCACAACGTACTGAATTGAGCCTAGAATGATGTCTGCCAAGTTTCGTGGAAATTTGTCCAGGTTTAGATATAGCTCCCATATATAGTTTCGTCCGATTTTATGTAAATTGTGCATAAGTCCCTATATATGTTTCGATTTGCACGAAATTTGACATAACGCGCTGAATTGAGCCTAGAATGGTGTCTGCGAATTTTCGTGAAAATCGGTCCAAATCTACACATAGCTCCCATATACATTTTCGTCCGATTTAATGTAAAATGTGCACCAAAGTCCCAATATACCTTTCGCTTTGCACGAAATTTGCCATAGCGTCCTAAATTGAGTCTGGAATGATGTGTGCTGAGTTTTGTGAAAATCGGTTCAGATATATATGTGTATATATATATATATATATATATTTCGTCCGATTTAATGTAAATAATGTACCAAAGTTCTTATATTGCATAGCGTACTAAATTTAGTCCAGAATGTGTGCCAAGTTTCGTTGAGGCACCAAGGAACCAATATATGGCTAATGGGAACAATACATACTGAAATTAGTATAACCTAAGCTGTTCATGAACAATGTTCGTTGAAATTGGTTCATATCTGGATATAGCTTCTATATATATTTTCGTAACATTGTAACAAACGAATGACATGTTTATGGATTGATCTAAGTCGTTTAGAAAAATATCACATATTTTATTTCATTCAATTAAATATGAATCACATAGTTCAGTTCATCCAATTTCATGTTAATAGCCCTGCTTAATATACCCATAGTGGTGAAGGGTATCACATACTTGGCCCCGCCCGACTTTACTACTTTCCTTACTATTTTTTGAGTAAATTGTTTAAAACAGTTATGGTAGATTTTTAGCTTTTGGGCCATGTTACGACATGCCGGAATCGAGATAGACCCATGGTTCCTTTTGAGAATATGCATAGAATCTCTAATCTAAGTCGATTTACGCATGTCCGTCTGTCCATGTTAAATTGTAAACAATGTACAGGCCGCATTTATTATTCGAATTGGATGACATTTGGCACAGCTCATTCATTTGGCCCAAGAATTTAGTCCAGACTGATGTGTGCCAAGTTTCGTGAAAATCGGTTCAGATTTAGATGTAGCTCCAATATATAGTTTCGTCCGATTTCATGTAAATGGTGCACCAAAGTCCTATATATTTTTCGATTTGCACCAAATTTGGCTTAACGTACTTAATTGAGCCTAGAGTGATAAATGGTGCACCAAATTCCCTATATATCTTTCGATTTGCACGAAATTTGGCATAACGTACTGAATTGAGCGTAGAGTGATGTCTGCCAAGTTTAGGTATAGCTCCCATATATAGTTTCGTCCGATTACAGGTAAATGGTGCACCAAAGTCCCTATATATTTCGATTTGCGTACTGAATTTAGTCCAGACTGATGTGTGCCAAGTTTCGTGAAAATCGGTCCAAATTTAGATATAGCTCCCACATATAGTTTTGTCCGATTTCATGTAAATGGTGCACCAAAGTCCTATATATCCTTCGATTTGCACGAAATTTGGCATAGTGTACTGAATTTAGTCCAGACTGATGTGTGCCAAGTTTCGTGAAAACCGGTTGAGATTTAGATATAGCATCGTTATATTATAGATTGATTTTAAATAATTGACGCACCAAGGATCCAATATATGGCTGATAGGAACAAAACGTACTGAAATTTGTATTACCTAACCTGTGACAAGTTTCGTTGAAATCGGTTCATATTACGATATAACTTCCATATATATTTTCGCCCGATTTTAAGTAAATTGGACATCAGACTTCTCATGTTAATCATATTGACATCAAATTTTGCACAACGTACAAAATTGAAATACAGACCTCTTGATGACCTATTGGTATTTGTTTGAAGTCGATTTACATACTTATGTTCCATTGTAACAATCGAATGACATGTTTATGGATAGATCTAGGTCGTTTCACATTTAGGTAAATATCACATACTTTATTTCATCCAATTTCATGTTAATAGTCCTGTTAAATATACCCATAGTGGTGAAGGGTATCATATAGTCGGCCCCGTCCGACTTTACTACTTTCCTTACTGGTTTTTTACTGCGAAATGTCACCCGGGCATAAATCTGAAATTGTTTCATCGATACTTTACGAGAAATCTATCAGTACAGCCATCTACCGAAAAAAACACACAAGATTTGTCCGAGGTGTTTAAAACCAATATTTTGATGAAGCACATTTTTGTCGTAGAGCATGTATGCACATTACCCATAAGGCTGAGAGTATAACAATTCTCAGTTCGTAATTAATCAGAATTCATTTCTAAATAACCTTTGGTATGGATATATTTCTCAATTTCAATAATTCAATATTTTCCTTCTAATCAAATTGCAATAAGACGGAATCAACTACAGTTTTTTCCTGCCATAATATGACAAGTTGTTGTTGTTGTTTTTGTGTCCCCAAGTATTGAATGCATAAATTATGGTTGCTTAGAAACCACCATCCAATTATGTCATTATTAATTTATACATCTATCCATGCATTCATTCATACCCTGGATCGTTCGGTTGTTTCGTTTGTTCATTCATCTGTACACACAAGAATACATAGAAATCTTTTTAAGAATAGGAAGCAGGCAGACAGACAGACAGACAGATGGTCAGTCAGACTGACCAAATGTCCACAAATATGGCTGTGTCTCTTTTAGACCAGTAGCATTGTCATTGTCATTTAGACTATAATACAAGTAGTCTAGGCTATGCCGAGCGAGCAATGCTTTTGCATTCTTTCATTCTCGGGTTTCTTTCCCTACCTCTTGTTCCTCTTCTTCAGCTGCTGCTCTATTTCGTTCACTTTAATGGCCCAGCATAGTTGTGGTCGATGTTTAAATCCTTGTAAATGTATTACTCTAATTGGATTCTCATTGATTATCTTTATTTCCGTTTCCTTTCGCAATTTGATTTTGTTCATCTTCCTGTTTTCTAACACCACCATCATCATCACAACTACCACACCAATGCAATTTATTACAAAAAAAGCGCCAAACCAACATATTTTTCTCTCTCTCTCGCTTATAAATTAAATTCTTAACATGATTTTATTTTTCTTCTGCTTCAACTTCGTCGAATATGCAGCTTGTGTGAAGGATTTTTATTTGAAAATTATTAAGTCCTTCGGTTGGGAATTTGATGAGGGGATTTATAGTTGTTGGTGTTGCTGTTGCAAAAAAATCAACAACAACAATTAGTCTTAAGGCTGTTTAGAAATATTCAATTTTCCTTATAAATAATCTATGATTTAAAATTATTATTTAGAATTCTTCTTGGATTGAAGTGTCTTATTTTTTGTTGGTCAGTAAGTGTAAGTGGCCTTAATATTACTTGAAGGCAGATTTATTAAGACTTGTGAAACGAATTTCAATTGCATTTCAAGAATTTGTTGGTCATAGTGACGGTTAGGGATTTTGAATAAAAATAGAATGAAATATTCTCATATATTCTTAGCAATACAAGAAAACAGTAACCACAAGCCGTAGTCGGACGAGACCGACCATATCTATTCCAGGATATACACAGATTATTTTCTACGAAGAGCAATGAAGAGCAATATACATATGTGAATTTCAAGAATCGCTGACCACTTGTTTTCGGGAAATAAAAAAAGTCATTGGTTGTCAAGTCAGGGCTGCAAGGCGGATGACCCATTAATTCTACTTTTTTGGCGAAAAAAGGCACTGGCTTCAGCTGATGAAGCGAAAGCTTGCATTACCTTGGCCCCATGTCTTCTCCGTAGACATCAGGCATAAAAATTGTGGTGTATTGCTCGCCACATGACCAGAACAATCGCGTTGGAGCCAGTTTTGCATTGATCGAACGAACTAGATCATTTTTTTTAAAGTGAACTAGGTCGTTCACCTCGTTCAGTTCTGATATCGTTCAATTAAGTTCTAGCAATTCAACCAACCGTAATGAAGGACTTTCCTATCTATTTTCGAAGGACTTTCCTATTTATTTTCTCCACTTTTAATGGATTTGACGCCGTTCAGTTGTTTAAAGTCAGTGGACCTGTGAAGAACCATCAAGGTGTAGAAAAAAATACAATGTCGTTCAGTGACGGATGGCGTTCATTGACCAAAGCCGTTCAGAGACCGACTGCGTTCGGTAAACAAAATAATTCAAACTGAACTATGTCGTTCACTCGTTCAATTGAACTAGGACGTTCACGAACGACACAAAACTAATACATAAGAAACAGCCGGTCATCTGAGGAACTACTTCCACGAAAAACTTTCGATGGATTTGGGTCGTATTCGAAGAATACCCTGGTCGAATACTGTTTTGTTTCGTAAGCACATGCATAGACATTTTAAAGGACTCCAAATTAAAAAATAACTTGGCACCAATCATTTTTTTGCGATTTTAAAATTGTGCAGGATCCAAACCTTTGTATTCCTGCAATATTGCATGTATGCTGGTGTAAAAAGTGCTGGTAGCTATATCCAGATCTGGATGTATTTGAGTATAGTGAGTACAATGTTATACACCATTTGGTATGCTGCAACACAGTGCGACTGGTGAAACGAAAAAGAAACAGGATCCTCGGTACATCATTTGATTAAATTCGGACGAATATATAGGTCGCATTTGTGAGCTGTGCACATCGTAATATTTCTTTCAAACTTAAATCTAGTTCAAATATGGGAAATATCGGTTCACTCCTTCTGGTACCTCCCCCACAAAATGGTCTAAATTTTTCTGAAAATTAATTGGGAACAGACCATCGGATTTGAACCAAACGTTGACACCCTAATATTTTAACTAAACCTATATAATGTTGCAAGATGGGACTTATCGGTCCACACCTTCTGACTCATCCCCTACAAAGGGGGAATATTTTGTATGTATATAATTGTTTATATTTATATAAAAAATAAAGCGATTACACACGCGGAATTCCCAAATTAAGTATTTGCAGATGTTTCTACTTTCAAAGGTCTTTTGACCGAAGATTTTTGGGCGGATTTGAACACTGCTGGTCTCAGCACGTAAAAAAACTAAAATCACGCGGTTTTTTATAAACATATTCTTGAGATATACATCAATCGGAGTGAAATCATGAGTCCTACGATCGGCTTCATAATGTGAGCATCCGGCTTAGTTGAATGCGGTTCAAATATCGAAAAATTTAGCATCTGCAGAAACTGAGCTACCTGTCCAAAAATTTGCACAGAAGTGCCAGAGCTATATCAGTCGACGAGTTGGCACATCCCCCATATAACGGTACCTCCAAAATTTCGCTATTTTGAATACGTTTTGAACCGAATTGACTGTTATTTGATATTTTGGGTTCTCATTGTGGGTTTTGGGTTCTCAAATGTCTGTATCAAAAATTATCAATATTGAACCACTTTTCAGTGTAGCCCCCCAAAAACGATACAATAAAAATTTCAGTATGTTGGAAATTATGGACAAGTCTTTTAACCAATTTTTCTGTAATTTTTTTGGGATTTTAATGCTGTTTAATATTGGTCAGCTTTTTACGGTAGCTCTCATGTAATGGTACCTCGTATTTTGAGTATTGTTAAAACATTTTTTAACCGAATCGGCTGTACTTTGATAGTTTGGTTTTACCAACATTTATTTATCAAAAAATATTAACATTGGTCCTCGTTTCAGTGCGGCCCCTATATTACGGTCATGCTCCAATTTACAGTATGTTCAGGGTTATTGGACTTTTTTTAACACGTTAATAAAGTGAAATTCGAAAATAAGTGTATGCATAGTAAAACAATAACAAATTCTATAACGTTTAAGATTTAATCACTCAATTTTTATTTATTCATCACATTTATTTGCGATGGTACTTAGCATTAATTTTATAGAAAATAGTATTAAAACGGAAAAGCTCTCAATTTGTAAACGAATTTCCGTTATAAATCCTTAAAAGTCGTAGAACTATTCAATAGCTAACGATGGTGTAGGATAACGCGAGAAAAAAAATGTTGGTTCTCAGTGGGCCCCCGAAGTGAAATCCTGGCTACATCCTTGCTGGTAACAAATCTCTCTACAAAATATTATTAATATTCGCCCCTTTTGTGGGTACCCAAATATAACCATGTTTATTATATATCCTTAACCCCACACGTTTGTGTTTATGTTTGTAACAAGCAAAAGAAAACGAGATCGACCCATGGTTACTTTTCAGAATATGCATAGAATCATTTTCTGCATTTTTGTGAGTACAGGTCGCATTTATGATCCGAATTGGATGAAATTTGGCACATGATGTGTGGGAAGTTGTATTAAAATCTGTTCAGATTTAGATACAGCTTTGACATGCTTCGGAATGTACGATTTAGGCCAAATATGCACCGTTTTGTTATATGATTTGTTGTCATTTTAAAGGTAACTTCATAATGCCTCTCTCATAGAGAAGTGCTCTCTATTTTCAAATATATTAAATAAATTTTGCAATGCAAGAAAAATATGATAATCGATCGGTGCCAAGTCCGGACTGCATGACGGATGCATTAAAACTTCCCAACCAAACTTCCGAAGTATCTGTCGAGTCACTGTAGATGTGTGTGGCCTAGCGTTGTCCTGGTGGAACAAGAAACCTCTCTCCTGCGTACTGAACTAGGTTCAGTTTGATGTCTGTGATGAAATCCGTTCAGATTTACATATTGCTTCCATACATCATTTTGCTCGATTTCATACAAATATTACACCAACAAATCCATGTCTGCCCGATTACCATCCAATTTTTCATTATTCAAATATCGATGTAGTTGACAAATTTAATTTCGCCCAATTCTATTTCAATGGTCTTCCAAAGATGCTATGTCTCTTCTATCTACAGGATATTGTACATATTAACATCAATTGTATGGACCCAAAGTGGTTAAGGGTATCATATAGTCGGTCCCGTCCGACTTTTGAACATTCCTTACTGGTTCTAATTAGAATAGTTACATTATTTGGCTTTGCATGTTGGGGTTGAAACCATATAACTTTACTCGTCCGAGGGAAATTCCGTGATCCAAATAATTAGTTTATATCATATAAAGTATTTCTGTACATCTGTTGTTAATATACTACCTTCGGAAGGTATCGGGATACAATACCCAAAGACCTTGTTCTAAAATTGTATATATCAATCTAAATTAATTCATACCTCTCATAAAATTACACCTCTATATTTTCGGTTTTTTTAATTTTTAGCGTCTTCATATCATGTAACTGTCAGTATATCCATGGTGGAGGATACAGAAGTTCGGTCCGCCGAACTTAACGCCTTTTTCAATTTTACTGTAATTTGGTACTTAATTTCAGAGCACAAACAAGCATTAAGGTTTCGACTGCCGTTGTTTTGCTCACTTAGATTCCGAAATGTCATAGTATATCAACTTTTTTTGAAATATAACTAAATCAGAAGACATTATTAAGGCGAGGCTGTACCTACAATTGCAACCCTTAAAGGTAGATTTTTAACAATCTGTGAATTTGTGCAATATACCCATGGACATATTTAAGGACATCCTTAGATATGAACTTTTTTATTTAAATGTAATTTCTCATTGAATAGGAAAAATTAACTTCAACTGTCATTTGATTTTTCTTTTTTATATTCCCCCAAAATTCACAAACATCTCCCTTTGTAGCCGACGACGACGATGATGATGATGTCGAATTTATTTCAAATTTATTACGAATATATTGGATTTTATTGCTCTTTAATAAAAAAATATGTTGCAGTTAAAAAAACCATAGCTAGAGACCGTGGTGAAAAAAGCACAAAAAACAACAACACCAACAATTGCCTGTTGGTTTGTGAATGGCAATCAATCATGGTTGACTTCAATTTAATTTGTTTGCCCAATTGCAGCAGTGAACAGCAATTGAAACATTGACGTTGGCATTGGAGGTCGGTCTCCCTGTTGTATTTATAACAAAATGTCAATTGGATTTGGCGAGTGGGTATTATAAGTTTGTCATTGATGCCCAAAAAAAGGGACACGATTTTACGTAAGTGGTAAGGGACTTAAGAATATGACAAATTTCCATACTTCGGATCTACACTTCTAATTTTTATACCCTACACAACTATGTTGTCGGAGTATTATAGCTTTGTGTGGCCCCAAGAGTTTGTAACGCCGCGAAATATTGGTCCTAGACCCACCTTTTAGTATAGGTGGGTCTAGGACCAATATTTCGATCGTCGTATCTCGAATAGCTAAATCGTTCTAGACATGTGCTTCCGTCCGTCTGTCCATTACAAATTGTAAACACGATACAGGCTACAGTTATGGACCAATCGTCACGAAATTTTGCAGGTAGGATGGGTTCTGGCCAATGAAGACCCCTATTGTTTTTGGAAAAGATCAGTTAATATTTAGGGGATGAAATGGACCAAATACTAAATTTTTGTCGGTATTTCTGGTCGCTGCAGAGGCCGCAATAATAGCCCGAACATCGTGAATTTTTGCGTGGAGAAGGGGATCGGGCCAAAGAATAAGCATGCCTGTTTTGATAAAGATTGGTCAATATTTAGCGGGTCAAATGGACCCTGACTTTTGTGTGAAAAATGACAAAATTTGTATTCTATAGCGTATATATTTACGCCTGAATGACATAGACCCGAGAAGTTGATATTATATCCAAGAGGAGTGGTTGACCTTTAAATTAAGACCAATTATATTGTTGTATGTGCTCGGATGTGGGAGTTACACCTAAATATTTACAGGTATCTCCGTATTCGTATATTATTTAGTAACCCATTATCAATCTAGAGAGCAGAACTATAGCGATGATCGCTTTGAAATGTTCCATAAGCTTCCAATTATGGTCAAGGACAACGCCTATAATTTTCGGTGATGATCAGATAATAATTTTGGAATGATGTGGACCGAAAACTTAATTTTTTGTGTTATTTTCGAGTCGATATATAGACCACAAATGAAAGCCGAACATCACAACACAACCCACGGTGAAGGGAATCTGGACGGAATAAACATCCGCAGAAAATTTGAGTTCCGCAGTAGTTGTGTAGGGTATCGTATGGTCGGCCCCGTCCGACTATACTGCTCCGCTCACTGGTTAAAATTTAATTTAATTTCTATGTGATAGATTCTTCAATCTTGGGACTCAAATGGTTTACATTCGGCATGATTTGAAGGACACCTATATATTTTCATTATCAATAATTTTTTAAATGTTAATTCCTATATTTACTTCCTTGCTCAAGGGTATTTCCGCTTCGGCCTGACTTCACAGAGTTTTTTGTTTATGTTAACTTAGTTTTCCCTGTTAACGAATTTCCTGTAGTGTGAACTTGGTTTTTTATTTATTTTCTGGTTTGTCCGAGAATGGAAAAATCATTTGGTTTTTATTGTTGATGATGGCTAAGGATTTTAATTTAAAATCGACTTTTCAATATGAATTGCAAAAATACATCAAAAAATATTGTTTATTCGTTTGTTTGCGTATCAAAAAATAAACTTTGATTATTCAAATATTGTATTTAATTGGCTACAAATTGAGTTTTTTGTTTTGTTTTTGTTTTTCTGCTTTTGTTGTTGTAATGTTTAGGGTAAAGTTTGTGTTAAATGAGAGCAAGGTCATATTCGGTTTTATTTTAATATGGTGGGTAGTTTTTATTGCAGTCTTTTTTTTCAGGGAAAATTATAAGTTCGTTATGGATGAATTGATTATAGTATAGGGTGGAAATTAAATTCAAAACATGGAGAGCAGTTTCATATATTTTTTCAAATTAATTATTTAAAAACATATTTTTTAGTAAAAGTTTGGTGTTTTGCAATTTGAATGTTCGATCAAATTAACTATTGCAGAAATATTATTAAGCTGTTTAAAAATAATATATTTGGAAGTTGTGGCTAATTAATGCAAGAAACCATAAACTGACTGTGAGTATATAGTGTACATTTATTGAACTCCTATATGGAGTAAGCTACAAAAAAGGACACATTTCTCGGGATCGAGGCATTTTACTGCATATCAACAAGTTCACTTCTTCCACCATCTTGTCTGTAAATAAACTAATCCGGAATTCCTTCGATTCGTGACTACTGAATGTGTGTCTGAGCTCGCCTGTCTTAGAATGTTGGGTCGAGTGTGTACGAGATAGACTTATGGTTAATTTTGAGAATACGAATATATTACATTCTTAATCCATTTTATTGTTGTAAATAAAGTACGTTATCTGAAATTAATAAAATGTTCTAAATTTAGTACAATTTCATATCATGTGGAATGCGAATCAAGGTTGAGAAGAAGGTTAATATCTACAATATCCTGTAGATATAGAAATTTCACATACATCAGTCGGGACCTAATTTAGTACTCTGTGCAAAAATTTGCTTCAATCGGACCAATATTGGGAGTTTGGTGCACAATTTACTTTAAATCGGACCAAACTATATATGAGAGCTGTATCTAAATCTGAAGCGATTTCAACAAAACTTCGCATTCATTAATCATGACCTAATTTAGTACGCTGTGCAAAATTTTATTTCAATCGGATAAATATTGGCAGTATGTTGCTCCATTTACATAAAATCGGACGAAACTATATAGCAGCTATATCTAAATCTGAACCGATTCCAACAAAATTTCGCATTCATCAGTCGGAACCTAATCTAGTATGCTGTACAAAATTTTGCTTCAATCGTACCAATATTGGAAGTTTGGTGCAATATTTACATTAAATCGAACGATACTATATATGGGAGCTATATCTAAATCTGACCCGATTTCAACAAAACTTCGCGTTCATCAATCATGAACTAATTTAGTACGCAGTGCAAAATTTTGTCTCATTCGGATAAATATTGGCAGTATGTTGCTCCATTTACATAAAATCGGACGAAACTATATGTAGCATATTTAAATATAAATCTGAACCGATTCCAACAAAATTTCTCATACATCAGTCGGGACCTAATAGGACGAAACTATACATCGGAGCTGTATTTAAATCTGAACCGATTTCAACAAACCTTGGCATATAACTATCTAGACCTAATTCAATACTCTGTGCAAAATTTTGTCTCAATCGGACCACAATTGGGAGACTGATGCATCAATAAGTTAAAATCGAACGAAAATATATATGGGAGCTATATCTTAATTTGAACCGATTTTCTTCAATTTCAGTAGGGTTCGTCCTTGGGCCAATTAAGTGACCTGTGCCAAATTTCATCCAAATCGGATCATAAATGCGACCTATACTTTGTTAACAAAGGACGGACAGACAGACGGAAATGCATAAATCGACTTAAAAAGTGATTCTATGCATATTCTCAAAAGGAACCATGTGTCTATCTCGTTTATTTTTGCCTGTTACAAACATATGCACAAAGACATAATACCCTGTACCACAGTGTGGTGAAGGGTATAAATACCATTTTGTACAATATTTGGTACAATTTTAATTTGGAGGTGCGGATAGAGCAGAAATTCAGAAATTTGAATTTAACAATATCGTCGGAGTGTAAGATTGGAATATGTACGTAGTTTTGAAAAATTTGTACTTATGTGTACGAAAAGAACTACTAGGACTATATTTGGTACAATTTGTATTGATAGAGGGAACACTGAAATTTGGAAATAAGATAAGCATTGGAGTGGCATGTATATAGTTTTGGAAATTCGTACTTATGGATACTAAATGGTTTAGAGCTGGAATAGTAAAAAAATTGAAATTTAGATTTCTGAATTGTAAAAATAGAAAAAAAATTGAAATTTAGATTTCAGAATTTGTACTTATTAGTACTAAATGTTACTTAATATGGAACAATTTGGATTTTGGACGAACCAATCATAAAATTTGGAGTTAGGATTTTGTTTTGGAAATTTGTACTTATCTTTGTACTAATGTGTGTGTGTGTACTAAATTTGATGTGTTTTGGATTTAGGTGATCCGATAGAACTGAAATCCTAAAATTTGGTATTAAAATTACTGGGTTGGGTATCGGTGCAGTTTTGGTAGTTTGCACTTATGGGTACTAATTTTGGTAGAATTTAAATTTTAGGCCAGCCGATAGAGCTAGAATCCTAAAATTTGAGGTTAGTATCACTGTTGGGGTGTTGGATTGGTGTGTGTAGGAAGTTTTGGGAATGTCTATAAATATGTACTAAGTGGAATTGGATAATAAGATTTCCATTGGATTGCATGATGTAGGTGGTAACAGAAATTTTATACTTATGTGTACTAAAGGGTACTAATTTGAATACGTACAAATTTAGTTATAGCTCCCATATACTTTTCGTTCGATTTAACGGAAACGCTGCACCAAATTCGAAAGGTATGTCCGATGGAGACGAAATTTTGTATATTGTTCCGTACTGATTTTAGTTCGACTTGGGCTTATGTTTCGTTAAAAGTTATTCAGATTTAGATAAAGGTCCAATACATTTGTTCGTAAGATTTATGATAAATGGTGAATGGCGAATTTTTTTAGATATAGTTCCCATACATATGTTAGCTATTGTATGCACACAAAGTAAAGTACGGTATATAATAGTCGACCCGTTCGACTTTTGAACTTCCATAATTGTATCTTTATACCCTTCACCGCACTGTGGTACAGGGTATTATGTCTTTGTGCATATGTTTGTAACAGGCAAAAATAATCGAGATAGACCCATGTTTCCTTTTGAGAATATGCATAGAATCCCTTTCTGAGTCGATTTATGCATGTCCGTCTGACCATGTTAAATTGTAAACAAAGCACAGGTCGCATTTATGATCCGAATTGGATGAAATTTGGCACAGCTCATTCATTAGGAACAAGGACGAACCCTATTGAAATTGGGAAAATCGGTTAAGATTTAGATATAGCTCTCATATATATTTTCGTCCGATTTAAGGTAAATGGTGTACCAAGGTCCCTATGTATCTTTCGATTTGCACGAAATTTGGCACAGCGTAATGAATAAAGTCTAGAGTGATGTGTGCAAAGTTTCGTGAAAATCGGTTCAGATTTAGATATAGCTCCCATATAAAGTTTCATCCGATTTAAGGTAAATTGTGTACCAAAGTCCCTATATATCTTTCGATTTGCACGAAATTTGGCATAGCGTACTAATTTAAGTGTAGAATGATGTGTGCCAAGTTTCGTGAAAATCGGTTCAAATTTAGATATAGCTCTCATATATACCTTCGTCCGATTTAAGGTAAATGGTGTACCAAAGTCCCTATATATCATTCGATTTGCACGAAATTTGGCACAGCGTACTGAGTTAAGTCTAGAATGATGTGTGAAAAGTTTCGTGAAAATCGGTTCAGATTTAGATATAGCTCCTATATATATTTTCGTCCGATTTAAGGTAAATGGTGTACCAAAGTCCCTATATATCTCTCGATTTGCACGAAATTTGGCATATCGTACATAACATAACAAAAACGCGTCGTCTGTTAGGATACATACGTAGAATATACCCAAAGTGGTGAAGGGTATCATATAGTCGGCCCAGTCCGACTTTACTACTTTCCTTACTGGTTTTTGTCTTGTAGCAGTAAACTCGACATCAGATGTCAGCAGGAGGCAGTCCAGTATGGAGACTGATAACTCCTATCTACTGATAAATCCTATCTACTAGCCTACTTTTTACAACAGACATGAACTGTACTAGATTTAGTAGTATTAAAACTTTAAGATTCTAAAAATCGTCCTTTCTTCGTCCTTTCACCAAATTGTTTTTCCATGTTTAGAGTGTCCCCATTTAAATGACAATCCTCATTTTCGATGCATTAAAATGTTAACCGAAAAGGATGTAATTTGGCATTTCGAGTTTTCAGAGAATAAAATTCGACTTCACAGAAAATTTTCAAAGGAGGTAAATGTTTTTGAAGATTTAGCAAACTTTTCAACATTATACTTTTTTTTTTGTTTGAGGACAAAAATCCGCTTGCTGGTAATTTACTTTTCTAAGGGTCCTATTGGCTGTCATTATGTGCCAATTATAAGTGTCCCAATCGATTTTAGGTCTTTTGAAAGTCTAGCTCATGGTGGACGGTATTAAAGTTCCATTTAACTGTCGCATTTAAATTAAATTATTCTGATTCTATTCTATGCTATATGACAACTAATTTTTTATACCCTACACCACCAAGTGTTTCCCAGCGCCATCTTAATACCTACGAATATACGTCAAACTTACCTCATATTCGAAGATAAGTCAAACCCAATGAATGTTGTTCATGGAAGAAGCACTTCAAAGTATCTGATCTGTATCTCTTATGAACGTAGAAGGGTAATTCTGAGTGGCAACTCCGCCCCAATTAGATCGATTAGAGGTCAACAGGTCCTCTTTCTTACCCTGGCATCTTTTCCGAACAATGTTTTCCCGGAGTAAACATTACCGCCATACGATTCAAATTTGGCTGTTTTAAATACTTGTTTCATTTGACCCTGAAAATATTGACCGATCATGGTGGAGGAAATAAAAAGTTCGGCTGGGCCAAACTTAAAATCAGTTTTACTTGTTGTGTTCTGATATTGTAGTATTATTATAACCCAGGAGGTGGATATCTCGCAGAATTTTTCACTTACACGGCAATTAGAAACTTCAATGTGTACAATGTGAAATCGAAAAACGAAAATTTTTTGAAGTGATGCTAAACATTTTGAAAAAAAATCTTGGAACAAATATGTAACACATATTAAATACACATTGACATCCTCCTCAGAAGTTAGAGACAAACAAACATTTTCACAAAAGTCCCTCAAAATGAAAAAACTCACTCTCTAAATTTCAATGATGATGATAAGTGGCACTTTTCACATTGAAATGTTATTTTCATTTCAATTTCATGTCACGAAATGTAAAGCCAATCGAAAGAGAGACAACCTTTTAAATCCCCAATGGCGTAAAGGTATCCTTGTGTATTATGTTTACTTACAATGTTTTTGTTGTTGTTGCTGTTAGTTCTTCTATATCATTGTGTCCCTAAGATGGTAATCTATACAATTATTAGTGTACGTCAATGTTATTTTGTTCGCCCCTGTCATAATTTTTTTTTCATTTTGCTGATGATATCCTTTGGAATCCTCAAAAGTCATCAGTGGTATTTACTTACACATACATATATATTTAAACGTTTCGTTCGTTTTAACTGTTAACGGAAAAGGAGTTCACAGTGTCACATACACTCGCACACACACACACACACTCATACATCCGTTTAAGTGAATACAAACGTCTGTAGTTGTGTAATATAGCCATAAATATAGGTTTTGACCTCAATAATTTTACGCACAACAAATTGTAATACGACATCCTCTAGGGGATACACCAAAGGACACACACACACATACACACTTGTATAGTATAGTTAATATAACCTTAACACAAGTGAGAATACATTCTTCTTGCAGCGTTATAGATAAATGGCTTTTGTTGTATTGCCTACAATATGTTCACAAGTAATGAGGGTTTGGCCTTGTTGCAAACGATACACATATTATGTGTCTTATAGTGGCGTATAATAGGCGGGGACGCAAATTTTTGGAAAATAAAATTATTGAACTCATTTTTTATACCCTTCACCACAGTGTGGTACAGGGTATTATGTCTTTGTGCATATGTTTGTTACAGGCAAAAATAATCGAGATAGACCCATGGTTTCTTCTGAGAATATGAATAGAATCACTTTCTGAGTCGATTTATGCGTGTCCGTCTGTCCGTCCGTCCATGTATTTTTGTTAACAAAGTACAGGTCGCATTTATGATCCGATTTTGATGAAATTTGGCCCAGGTCACTTAATTGTCCCAAGGACGAAACCTATTGAAATTGGGAAAAATCGGTTCAGATTTAGATATAGCTCCCATATATTTTCGTCCGATTTCATGTAAATTATGTACTAAAGTCCCTATATATATTCCGATCTGCACGAAATTTGGCATAGCGTACTGAATTGAGTCTAGAATGATGTGTGTAAAAATTCTTGAAAATCGGTTCCGATTTATATATAGCTCCCATATATATTTTCGTCCGATTTAAGGTAAATGAGGCACCATAGTCCCTATATATCTTTCGATTTGCACGAAATTTGGCATTGAGTACTGAATTAGGTCCAGAATGATGTGTGACAACTTTCGAGAAAATCGGTTCAGATTTAGATATAGCTCCCATATATAGTTTTGTCCGATTTAAGGTAAATGGTGCACCAAAGTCCTTATATATCTTTTCGACGTCTGTCAGGATACATATGTAGAATATACACAAAGTGGTGAAGGGTATCATATAGTCGGCCCGGTCCGACTTTACTATTTCCTTACTGGTTTTAATTCGAGTTTAATAATTTTAATACACCTTTTTATTATCCTTTAATTTTGAAAACAAATTTCATTTTCAGAATTATATTTGTTGTAAATTTCGTCCCACTCTATTGTATTTCACCAATCGCATTCACTTGACGCCCCATGCGTATGCGGCAGCAGCATGTATGCGGACTAGTAATGAAATGAATGTTCATGGCCACTCTTTGGATAAGGATTTCCTTAACACGTTCAACACACAGAACCGGAAAGGAAAAAGGCGATAACTTACGTGTGTTGTGAACCTAAAAACATTCAGGTCATGGAACTAGCAATGCGGGAGCTTAACATTTAACAGGGAATTGTTGAAGTTGTTATGATTTTTGTTTATCATACTTTGCCTAGAATGCCTCCTTTTTATTATTTTTGCTGATGGAGTTGCTATTGTTGTTATTGTGGCTAATGGAGTGATTGTTATGTAGCAATAACACGAACTCACCGTCATCCGTGTAGCGTCATCGCATAAAAGAGCAATGCCTAATTTTTAATTAGCAAAATACGTTGATGTGTCTGGAATATTGAAAAATGTGTGTTCAAGTCGATACGAAGCAATTTTTTTGGCGGCTAACACCCACCAAGTTTGAGGAATTTCCCATTACAATGGGTTTTTTGCGTGTGTGTGTGATATACTGCAGGGGAGTAACTTCATTTGTATAGGAGTCTGTTTGTCTAAACTTGAATGTGTTTGTGAGCGTGTGAAACTTTTTTGAGTTTTTGGTTGTTGAGATTTCCTTCCGCTTTGACATAGAAATATATTTATTTTTGTTATGCACAATGGCTCGATAAAACATATTGATTTTAAACAATTATGACTAGAATTATGAAAGTTGTTAAATAGGTGTGTGGCGTAGTGGATAACAGATGCCAAGTAACGGCTGTGATTGGTTTTATCTTGGTCCCTCTTTCATCTCAATTGTGGACACTGACCTCCCCGCGGTGTCACCTGAGTTAACTATTTCCATCTCCCGTTGAAATAGTGAGCTGATATGTGCCACGAGTTCATCCATAACAACTTTAACCAGTGAGCGGAGCAGTATAGTTGGACGGGCCGAGAATACGATACGGAGATACCTGTAAATATTTAGGTGTAACTCCCACATCCGAGCACATTCAACAATATAATTGGTCAACCACTCCTCTTGGATATAATATCAACTTCTCTGGTCTATGTCCTTCATTTTTCGCACAAAAGTCAGGATACATTTGACCCGCTAAATATTGACTGATCTTTATTAACCCTTTGTGGCCCAATGTTGCCCACAGGCAACAAAATTTTTTAGAGCTAATATTTAATATACTGCTAGTAGATATATATTCTTTGGATTACATACGTCAATGCCTGATTATGGACGACACATATCACAAGAAAAATCTAAAAAATTCAAATTTTTGGTAAAGTTATGAGCTTTTTAATATGGAGAAGAGGGAAAAAATGTGTACAGTACTAATTTGTGTATTCAATCCAAATTATTTAAATCGCTTCGTATTTGAAACATACGAACTCTGCCGTCAGAATTATTTTTGATTCTTGTAAAACAGAATATAGAGAATAATTTAAAATGATTTTTTCGTCGATTTTGCATTTGGTTTTCTTGATATTGGGCTTTTATTTTTCAGAAAGAATGTACTGTATCTCCCGAATGCAAGGATGTAGCGATGTCAAAATTTGTCCATATCCTATCTAGGATAGTTGCATTAAATCTGTGAACAGAAAATTGTTCTATGATTACAGAAAAAAATTCGGGGCTCAAAGGGTTAAAACAGGCATGCTTAGTCTTTGGCCCGATCCCCTTCTCCATGTAAAAATTCGCGATGTTTGGGCCATAATTGCGGTCTCTGGAGCGACCAAAAAATTAAGTATTTTATTTTATCTCCTAAATATTAACCGATCTTTACCAAAAACAACAGGGGTCTTTATTGGGCCGAACCCATCCTACATACAAAATTTCGTGAAGATTGGTTCATAACTGTGGCCTGTATCGTGTTTACAAATTGTAACGGACACACATGTCTAGATCGACTCAGCTAGTCGAGATATGACGATCGGTATACTTAAAGGTGGGTCTAGGACCAATATTTCGCGGCCGACAACATAGTTGTGTAGGGTATACAACATAGTTGTGTAGGGTATACAACAAGTTGTGTAGGGTATAAAACTGGGTTGAGACGTCGGGTTAGTTGCCCCCACTCGGAAAACTTCTCCTACTATGAAACCGCTACGAAAAAAGAAGAATTAAAGACCTCGTCTCCAGATTCATTCCAGTAGATGAGCGAATTGCTATAATCCGTATAAAAGCGAAGTTCTCCTACATCAGTCTTATTTGCGCCCATGCTCCGACGGAAGACAAAGATGAATAGACCAAAGACATATTTTACGTGCGCTTAGAAACAGGAGATTTTAATGCAAACATCGGAAGGGAAAATATGTTTGGCCCCACCGTCGGAAAATTCAGCCTCCATGAAGAAACACCCGACAACGGAATGAGATTGGTTGACTTCGCGGCAGCAAAAAACTTGGTAGTTATCAGCACCAGCGATCTAACACAACACGGAAACTTGACGACGAAAAGCTGCAAACACAATAGGTAGCAGTTGCCTACTCCGCTTAACTAACCCGCCTGCTTGACGAAAGCACTTCTTGTTCCGATAATGATATAGAAGCACATAATAATAAGTAGCATGCACCAGCTGATTAATACAATTTGGCTAGAGGAATTCATGCCCAATGATTGGAATAGTGTATCCTGTGTCCCGCAGTTAGCAGTTAAAGTCGGAAAGGACCTATCGGAGCCCTTCAATGCCGAACGAGGATTCAGACAAATTGACAGTTTGTCGTGTGATCTTTTTAACATCCTGCTGGAAAAGGTCATACGAGACGCAAAGGTGAACAGAAATGGCACTTTGTACACCAAACAACACATGTTACTCGCCTAAGCCGATGACATCGATATAATGGGTCGAACATTGCGAGCGGTAACAGCCACCTTTGAACATATTGAAAAGGAGTCTGCCAAAGTGGGTCTGGCAGTATACGGCGGGAAGACCAAGCTGATGGTATCAACGCGCAAGACGTCCAGTAGACTCGGACCAACTGTGGAACTTGAGAACTACAGCTTCGAGTTAGTCAAAGATTTTGTATACCTTGGTACCGCCATAAATAAAACATCAGTTTTGAAATTCGGAGAAGGATAGTGTTGGCCAACCGATGCTACTATGGTCTAAGTAACCAGTTTAGAAACTAGGGCACCTCCCGCCAGACCAAACTCACACTTTACAAGACGCAGATACTACCCGTGCTATTATATGGATCAGAAGCATGGGTACTTGCGCAAGCAGATGAGGCAGCTCTTGGGGTGTTTGAGAGAAAAATTTTCCGAAAGATCTACGGGCCGATCTGCGTCGACGGTGAATATCGGCATCGAATGAACCACGAGCTCTACAATTTATACGCGGACATCGACATAGTCAGTCGTATTGAGCTGCAGCGACTACGGTGGCTAGGCCAGGTTGTGCGGATGAATGAGAATGCCCCAGCTCAAAAGTCATATAAAAACGAGCCTACTATTGGTTCCCGTAGAAGGGGAAGGCCATGAATTAGATGGAAAGACCATGTAGAAAACAACATCTTGGAACGTGATCTTCCAAATTGGTGGATTTGCGCACAAGACCGACGCGCTTGGAAATCTTTTTTATGCTCGGCTTATGGAGCAACCGTTCTGTAACAAGCCAGATAAATAAGTTAGACTGTCAAAAAAGTGTAAACGTTATATACCTGTATAAAATGTAATAAATGTAGTAAACGTCATTTATGTGAATATGCAGTTATTTTGGAGAATATATATTATTTGTACATATATCTGACTATTGCTTACTAAAACTGATAACAAATTCTAAACATTTTGGAGAAGACAATTTTGAAATTGTATATGAATTTAAGTAAACCATACGTTATTTTTTAATTGATTAATGGAAATAACAATTTTGTCAAAAACTTAATGGTTTTGGGCGGGTTTCCGACGTTTATGACGTGTGTATTATACGTCGGAAATGTATATCTTTACGCCACTGTATCTGACTGACCATCTCTGGTGTTCACCCTCCATTAACCCGGAATGTCAAATTACAGCCACTTCGGTGTGAAAAGATGCTAAACGCTTAAAATAAATGGAGCGGGACCGTTGTATGGGGTTATGCCAAAATGTGTACATGTTTTGAACATTTTCTGATTAGTTCTCCAATGAGCCTTCAATAAGTCTAAAACCTATAGGGGTGGTAAAAATTAACGAATTCATAGAAAATATATTTCAGAAAAAATATGCATAATATTTGCCTCCATATTAAATTATGTCAGTATGTGTGGTATTTCACTTTATCAATTGGTCGAACTTATTAAGTTTTTCTCAAAGTTTTCTTTGGTAAAAGTCTTCCCACTGCAATTAAAAACAACCGAAGGAATGGACAATTTTAAGCAACTTTAGTGAAGGAACCATAGGTCCACTCGAGTTTCGAGTCTCCCATTTATATATCTCCCATTTATATATCTCCCATTTATATATAGCATCATTTTGATTCAAAATTACATTTTTTTATTCATCGTTATATTATCTTTTTTATGTGTATATGGGAAGTTTTTGGGATCGAGAAATTAATTTCTGATCTTTATTTTTGCCTATGACTATTTAACTATTTTTCGTCTCAGAAAATAGACGATTTTTCGTTCCAGATATTAGACGAAAAATAGTCAAAATATGAATAAAACGCCCTCTGGCGGTGGTCATAAGTAAAAATAAAGATCAGAAATTAATTTCTCAATCCCAAAAATGCCAAAAAAAAAAAAAATTATATAAATAGTCGGTATAGTATCACTTTATGAATGAACGCAGGGAGGCGGCCCGGAATTTTTTTTCACAGTAAATTTACGTTTGCAACAGCGAATTTTTTCATTTTGTATTACGGGAAAACACAAAGAAGCTATATAGCGCGCCATCTGAACTTAAAATTAAACAGAAACACTCCTCACTCCCTATACACAAAGTTTGGTCAAAATCGGTGCAGTAGTTCTTTAGTTACGGTCAAAAAAAAAAAAACTAAATATTGCGCCATCCGTCGGATGAACTTCAAACTACACAGAAACACTCCTCACGCCCCATAGAGCATGTACATAAAATTTGGTCCACATCGGTGCAGTAGTTTTTGAGTTTAGCGATCACGAACATACCCTTCACCACACTGTGGTATAGGGTATTATGTATTTGTGCATATGTTTGTAACAGCCAAAAGGAATCAAGATAGACACATGGTTCCCTTTTAGAATATGCATAGAATCACTTTTTAAGTCGATTTATGCATGTCCGTCCGTCCGTCTGTCCATGTTTAATTGTAAACAAAGTACAGGTCGCATTTATTATCCGAATTTGATGAAATTTGGCACAGCTCATTGAAATTGGGAAAAATCGTTCCAGATATAGCTACCATATATATTTTCGTCCGATTTAAGGTAAATGGGGTACCAAAGTCACTAAATATCTTTCGATTTGCACGAAATTTGGTATAGCCTACTGAATTAGGTCACATATTTAAGTTCAATTTCATGTCAAAATTCCTTCAAAAAGGCGACGTCATCAAAGTTCCTTCTACTTTCCTTACTGGTTATATATGTTTAATTTCTTTCAATTGCATGCCAAATAATAAATATTTTAATTCCGAATATATATAATTACAGTCTACGATAATAATCTTATGACAACCTCTTGTATATAGCCAATGGGGCACCATATAAACAGCCTCGTACGATGTTTGTACTTTCATAACTGTTTTTAATTTCTTTTAATATCCTTCCCAAATCTATCCCACAGTGTCAAGAAGACCCCTTCGTGTTTTTTATTTCAAAATCAAATTCACAACAAATTGAGGCAAATTGTTACACGGTGTGTGTATGTGTGCGTGTGATCGACTTATTTTGATAGAATATATCGTGTGTGTGTATGAATTTCCCTGTTGATGTTCTCGTCCAAGAGTGTG
>NW_026876661.1:0-19787 GCF_032173495.1 Musca vetustissima
TTGTAGGGTTCTTCAACGCGTTATTCAACCGAATTTGCTGCAAATTGGTATTTTGTAGTCGTATATGGTACCAAATCTCCCTACCAAAAATTATTAATATTCGCCCCCATTTTGGGGTAGTCCCCATATAACCCCCTTTTTTATATTCAAATGGTTATTTTATATTCAAATGGTTATTTATATTCAAATGGTTATCTGATTTGTTCCGCGTTTTGAGTTTGGTTCTAAGACTCTGTTGCAATCATTTCACCTGCGGAGGATATCGAGATAAAAAATTTGAATTTGAACTAAGATTGGAAGAAATAATAAGATGGACAAAGTTTGGATGAAAACTACATTTTTTGTAATGGATTTAGTCGAAAGAAACATGGGGTGTAGAACCAATATTTCGATTAGCCATAGTATATAATTATCCATTAAAAATTAATGCATTTTTTGTTATGGTTTACATAATCCCTTTTTAGAAATGTCGGTATAGGTCCACTTTATGGTATGCTCCCTATATTTTCATTTCTAGTACCTGTCAGTATATCTATGGTGGAGGGTATCCAAAGTTCGGCCCGGCCGAACTTAACGCTTTTTCACTTGTTTATATTAAAATAGTTATCTGATTTGTTACGCGTTTTAATTTTGGTTCTAAGACTCTGTTGTAATCATTTCACCTTGCGGAGGATAGCGAGATAAAAAATTAGAACGTAAGGTTCGATAATGAACTATAGCCGCATTTAGACCTAGCCCCTGTGTGGAGGTACCAGAAGAAGTGGACCGATATTCCCCATCTTCTAATTTGAACTAAGTTTGGAAGAAATAATAAGATGTGCAAGGTTTGAATGAAATCCAACTTTACTGAAACGGATTTGGTCCAAAGAAACATGGGGTCTAGAACCAATATTTCGATGAGGCACATTTTCATTGTGTTAAAGTGTATACACCGTCATTAGCTGTAAGGCTGGAGGTATAATTATCCATTAAAATTTTCTGAAATTTGTATTGTTGTTTACATTAATGTTTACAAATCAGTTTTTAGAAATGTCGGTATAGGTCCACTTTTTGACATGTTCCCTATATTTTCATTTCTAGTACCTGCCCGTATATCTATGGTGGAGGGTATCCAAAGTTCGGCCCGGCCGAACTTAGCGCTTTTTCACTTGTTTTGCTTGTTTCATTTATCACAGTTAATCCACTGTTGTATTCTTCTTTGTGTACATATTGCAAACATTTAAACACACTCACAGACATACATACATAGAGCAGCAGTAAAACGATGAGTGTACATGCTGCAATTAAAATTTTACACAAAATTGCACATCATTCTTATCAGCAGAAAATTGTTATGAGAATGACTAGTATATGAAAATTCCATTAAAACAGATGTGTACAAACTGCAAAAACAGTAGGGGCGGCGAAATATGAAGTATATAATTTATTAAGTGTTTAATCATACAAAATGAAAATAAAATACTGGTGCTTCATTATGTTTTGTATTGAGAAATATCCATATAGGTAATTATGTTCATTTGTCAAATGTATTTAAAATTTTTTGGAATATTTATACCCTACACCCCATAGAAACACAGGGTATAATGTGACACTGGAAACAAACATACACAAATAAAAATATACTAATTTTAGTGTCTTTATTATGTATCCGTCTGTTAGTCAGTCTATCTGCGCTATATATTCATGTATATATAATTCCAATTGTTATCAAAACCAACAACAATACCTTGATCAAATGACGAACCTTTCGTAGTAGCTGATAATTGGCTTGCATTTATATATAGCGGTACAATTTTGTCCGATTTCGTTTTCGAGGGTCGTCCATTAGCAGCCATTGTTCCACTGAGCATTGATATCGTGCGAGAACTGATAATGCAAGATCGTCTTGTGAATACTGCGATAGAGGGTTTATTCCGGAAAAAATGTTGTTCTTGTTGGTTCCGCACAATGTGGGGACTGTTAACAATAGGCTGGGTTCGATTAGAACAAACAAATTTTTCAAAACTAACCGAAGCTTATTACTAACAGGTTTTCAGCAAAATTATATTCCCCAAAATTTCACAATTTAAATGCTGATTGTAAATTGCAGGGTAGCACTTTGTTCATTTGTAAAAATAAAACCAGTAAGGAAAATAATAAAGTCGGTCTGGGCCGACTATATGATACCCTTCACCACTATGGGTATATTAAACAGGACTATTAACATGAAATTGCATGAAATAAAATATGTGATATTTATCTAAATGTGAATCTACCTAGATTTATCCACAAAGTATGTAAGTCGACTTCAAAAAAAGTATAAGTAGGTCATCCGTTGGGTTATGTCTGTACCTCAATTTTGTAAGTTGCGAGCTTGATGCCCAATTTACTTGAAATCGGGGGAAAATATATATGGAACCTCACCAGGTTAGATTATACTAATTTCAGAAAGTTTTGTTCCTATCATCCTATTGGTTCCTTGGTGCGTCAATTACTTAAAATCAATCTATAATAAAATGGAGCTATATCTAAATCTGGACCGATTTTCACGAAACAAGGCAGACATCACTCTAGGCTCAATTCAGTACGTTATGCCAATTTTCGTGCAAATTGAAAGATATATAGCGACTTTGGTGCACCATTTACATGAAATCGGACGAAACTATATATGGGAGCTACATCTAAATCTGGACCGATTTTCTCGAAACTTGGCAGACATTATTCTAGGCTCCATTCAGTACGTTATGCCAAATTTCGTGCAAATCGAAGGATATATAGGGACTTTGGTGCACTATTTACATGAAATCGGACGAAGCTATATATGGGAGGTATATCTATATCTGAACCGATTTTCTCGAAACTTGGCAGACATCACTCTAGGCTTAATTCAGTACGTTGTGCCAAATTTCGTGCAAATCGAAATATATATAGAGACTTTGGGGCACCATTTACATGAAATCGGGCGAAACTATATATGGGAGGTATATCTAAATCTGAACCGATTTTCTCAAAACTGGCCAGACATCAATCTAGGCTCAATTCAGTACTTTGTACCAAATTTTGTGCAAATCGAAGGATATATAGGGGCTTTGGTGCACCATTTACCTTAAATCGGACGAAAACATATATGGGAGCTATATCTAAATCTAGACCGATATTCAGGAAACTAGACCTAAATGATTACGCTGTACCAAATTTCGTGCAAATCGAAAGATATATAGGCACCGGTTACATTAAATCGGTTAAATATATATATGGGAGCTATATCTAAATCCAAACCGATTTTTCCCAATTTCAATAGGGTTCGTCCTTGGGCCGAATAAGTGACATATGCCAAATTTCATCCAATTCGGATCATAAAAGCGACCTGTACGTTGTTTAGAATTTAACATGGACAGACAGACGGACAGACGGACGGACGGACATGCATAAATCGACTTAGAAAATGATTCTATGCATATTCTCAAAAGGAACCATGTGTCTATCTCGTTTCCTTTTGCCTGTGACAAACATATGCACAAAGACATAATACCCTGTACCACAGTGTGGTGAAGGGTTTAAAAATCCAAATTGTAGAAACTCAGTTAAAGAATATCATCCACCAGGTATTACGAGCAACAAAAATGGGTCACATTCCCCTTTATAATTAATGGGGACTTCTAGGAGAAAACTCTTGTTATGATAGGACCTTGAACATACCGAAACATACTTGGGAAACTGATTATTGCTTATTCTCAACAAAGCGACTAGGGCCAATATTAATAATTTTAGTGCCGAAATGTTGTGATACTATTATGAGAACCCAAAATACCAAACTACGGCCAATTTGATTGAAAACGTGTCAAAAATCCCCATATGTAAGGTACCATATTATGGGGGCTACCCTTATACGTGGGTCAATATTAAAACCTTTTAGAACGGAAATATGTTATACAATGAGAACTCGAATTACCAACTTACAGCCAATTCCATTGGAGAATGTGCCGAAAATACCTAATATTGGAGGGTGCCGTTATATGGGGGCTACACTGAAACTTGGGTCAATATTAATAATTTGTCCATACCAACTCACGTCAATTCGGTTAGAAAACCTTTTCAAAATGCCGAATATTGGGGAGTACCATTATATGGGAGCTACCCTGAAACTTGGGTCAATAATAATCATTTTTAGTACGGATAAGATCCCAAAATATGAAATTACAGTCAATTAAGAATATTCAAGAAACATCCACCACATATTCATAAAAATATATTGGACAGCTTAGCACCTTACAATTGTAATGACCTCGGCTACTTGAAGCGCGAATAAAGATTGAAATTGCTTTGTTGGTTGCTTACAAAAATTATTTTCTCAATTCTGAATTCTCGTATAAGTGAATGATGTGTTTTGTTTTTTTTTTTTTCACGCTGATGCATTGCTAAAAAGTAAATAACAAACAGCAGCAAAAACAACGCCAACAAAAACACTGTGAGCATCCGAATCAGTTTCGGACGGAAATGAAGAAACATTTTCTACAGCTTTCAATGGCAAAGGTTTTCACAGTGACGTTTGTTCTTTTCGCAGCTGGTCGTGCTTTGAATTGGATTTCAGATCTGCAGCAAAAAAATTCTTAGTTGGCTTGGCCATTGTTATATTGCTAGCTCATTTAAAATGTAGCAACAACCAAACTAAAATAGTATATGTATACAGAAATATACAACAACCGCATCAGTAGCAATTGTAACGAAACTTGTACGTGCAGCCCAGAAATAAAAGAAATAGAAGTGTAGCGAACAAAAGAAAATCAACAAACAAAATCATGCCACCGAACAGCTGACATACATTATGAGAACCATGAAAAGGGCGTTGAATAGAAATTGTTGCGAATTTTCTAAAAAATACAGACATGCAAATGATGATTGCTAATTTCAATGGTTTACAGTGCTTACCAATGTTAAATGTTTACCAATGTTAATGTAAACTTTTGTTGAAATCGGTTAGATTTGGATAGTGGTCCCATATATAGTTTCATCCGATTTTATGTTAAGGGTACACCAAAGACCCAAAATATAGCCTTTCAACACACAATATTGCACAACATACTGATGTTAGTGTAACCTAACCTAAAGTTTTGTTGCAATCGGTTCTGATTTATATATAGCTTCATATACATTTCTTCCGATTTTAAATCAATAAGGGACCAAATACCAAAAATATAGCCAATAGGCTCAAAATGTTGAAAATCATTCTGAAGCTAGTATAGCCTAACGTGTGTTAGTCGTTGAAAGCGGTTCAGATTTGGATATAGCTCCCATATATATTTTCTACCGATTTTAGATAACTAATGCACCAAAATGTGGCCGATATGCACAAAACATACTGAAATTAGTATAACCTAACCTATGACAAGTGTAGCCCATACAACCTAACCTATGACAAGTGTAGCCTCTATATCTGACCAAATGCAAAATTTAGTATAGGTTGCAGAATGACATATTTATGGATCCAATTTCATGTTAATGGACCTTCAAAAATGCGAAGTCTGTTAGGATTCATTTCTGGAATACACAAATATATAGGTGGCCAAAACGCACCTGAAATTGCAAACTGAATAAATGACCTGCAACTTCTGAAAATGAAGTTATAGTGAAATAAGTATATTGTTCAATTTTAAAAGCAAAAAATATAAAACCAAAATTTACTTTGAAATAAAAAACATTCTATGGCAAACTAAATCGAGCAAAATATAAAATAAAAATTATCTGACCAAAAAAGCCCAACAAAAAATATAAAGATTTAATAAATTGATATTTGTTCGCTCTAATCTCTAAACGAATTGCGATAGTTCGTCAAAATTTTGTCTACAGGAATGTCACGTTCGACAAAGGGCAATTTCGAACCATGTTTAGCCATAGCCCCCTTATAGTGCTACCGCCAAATTTTGGAAATTTTGGGAAATTGGACACGTTTTTCAATGGAAATGGTTGTTTTTTGGTAATTTAAATTGTCATTTGATTCGAAAGCTCTCTTCTATAACGGTACCCCCAAAATATTCTGTATTTTGGGGAGTTTGGGCAAGTTTTTGAATTGCCATGCACATATGTTGTAACCATACTACCTTCGGAATGATTTGAGATTCAGGTTCGATAGTGAGTTTTATCGGATCACATTTAGACATTGTCTTCATAAATTAATAAAAATTTCGACCTTTTCGGAATTGTTGTAATATAAGTGCATTTCACAGTTGGTATATAGGAATATTCTTGAATGTAAAACTTTAAGCTCTTCGATGTCTCATAACGTATACGCGGTATGGTTTGGCGATTAAATATTATTAAATATTTCTCGATGTATTTAAAGTCCTGACCGACTTTAGTGTGAGATAATAAACAACTTAGCATTGCACCCCTGAATTTTAGATATTTTTAATGTCCATCATGGTGGAAGGTATCTAAACATATCGGCCTGGTCAAACTTACCGGCGATTTAACTTGTAATAATTTGAAATATTTGTTTCGACTCTTAAATAATATTAGCACAGTTAAATTACTAACAAATCTTTATACAAATGTACACGATTAAAGGTAAATATGTTTTTGGCCAGCCAAATATAGCACTTTTTCACAAATTTCGGTTTTTTGTTTGGCGCATCAATGATTCCAAACAGGAGTTTCCAAAGGTAAGGCAGTTTAAATTTTTCTCGACAAAAACAGACTTTGGGACACAACATTAAACATAAATTAAGATAAAATTATTATAAATTTAACCATGCACATATATGGGTCTGTTTCTTAAAATGAACCGATTTCAGCAATAATGTTCGTATTTCATTCTAGACTTAAAGTTGTACGATATGCTACTCAGCACACGCCCATCTGTGTGGGTATTGGGTATTTATATAGCATTATTGAATTTTTAATATTCATAGTTCCCAATGAATTGGTAGAATCTCACATAACACTTGTTCTACAAGTCTAGCTTCTCGTGTAGAATTCTATAAAACTTCATGATCAAATGAATACTTATTTTAGCATGCATCCTAAAAATTCCACTACGTATTTGCTAATATTACTTTGATATTATTTTCCAATCACGTTGCCAAATAAATGAGATAAATTTTATTTCCTATTATTTAATAACATATTTAAATTCATATGAGCAATCATATGAAGATGCATCAAGTTTTCTTATAGCATAGCATAGCTATAGATGACAATGCAGCAAAATATATCTGCAGTGTCGTAACTTTTACTTATTCACATTGGCGATGGCATTGTTGCAAGCATGATTTATTGCCTTGGCAACTTTAAGGAAAGCAGCCTGTAAGACTTTTTCCTATAGCTATTTGTGCAGGAAAATAATACAATATGTGAAAGCGTTCAACAAGGAGATGGCTGCTTGTCTTTTCCAACTTCGTTGAAGGAATTTAAATAGAGTTTCAACTTAAAGAAATTTTATTACATTTTTGTTACTAACAAAATATTGTTTTCTATATCCCTTTAAAAATAATTTTGTATATATTTTTGAAGTTCGCAATAGCGTATGACATGGATTATGAATACTCAATAACACTTTTAATGTAGTTACACGTCTGCTTACCTACAATAACTCTTCACCCTACAAAGAAACCAAAATGCAGACTAACACAGAACGTCAACATAATTTAAAATAAAGATGAGCATTTTTGCATACTTTAAAGAAGGTCATTGAAAAAAATAATAGTGTGAAATTCATAATTTATGCCCACTCAAAGAATGCTCCATTTCATTATAAGGTCCTTTAATCCCATCCAATAGAATTCGTTCGTTTACAATATTTCACCACTGCCCTTACACAACATTGCCTTACTTGCCTACATGAAAAGTTTGTTTTTGTTCTAGTTGTTATTTTTTGTTGGACAACAGCAACAACAAACAAAATTTTGGCATTGTAGAGTAAAAACTTTTTATTCCAACATAAATGAATTTATTAATAGCCTATGGAAGTTTTATGTATATATATATATTTTCTGTGGGGGTTTTTTTTCAATGGATAAATTACTTCATAAAAATTTTGCACGATAGAGAGGTTTTGTATTCAATTTTGAAATTATATTTTAAAATAGAAATTTAATTTCATATTAATTAAAGACGTGACATTATTGAAAACACGAATTTCAAAATTTTCGTCTATACATGCCAGAAATTTTGTATACAGATTTTATACTTCTAATGTAAAGAACATCTCTTAAGAAAAGTAAACCAGTCACATTATTTTAAGGCAGCACGAATAAATTCTGCAACATTTTCTGTTAGGAGTAACCATGGAATGGAAATTGTAGCGAAACCTCAAAATAATTGGAGTACGAATATAAGTAATTTTGCTAGAATGTTAATCTAAATTTATGAAATAATGAAGAGAAAATATTCCTCATTAGTCCTGAAAGATAGTAAAATATTTCGAGCACAATTTAAATAGCTTAGGAAAGGTCTATCAAGTTTCTGACGATATGTATGTCATTACGTCGTCATTAATTTTTAACCAACTTTTGCGGCCCAATGTTGTTAATAAATAAAAGTGTATACATTTTTATACCCTTGAATGCACGGTCGTACAGAGTGTTTGTGCATGTATTGGTAACAGGCAAAATGAATATATAATCGATTATGTGTGTCGTCCATCAGTCTGCCTCCTCTTCATGTTAACCAGTAAGATAAGTACTAAGTATAGATTGCCGTATGTGCATATGCTATGATCCATATATATGTGATGAAATTCGGCACTAAGTAAAGGTTTCATTTATAATCCGAATTGGATGAAATTCGGCACAGCTCATTTATTTGACCCAAGATTCAGCTTTAGATACAGCTTCCATATATATTTTCGACCGATTTTATGGAAATGGTGTTCCAAAGACCGTATATATGTTTCGATTTGCACGAAATTCGGCATAGCGTGCGGAATTAAATATGGAATGACGTTTATTATGTTTCGAAAAAATCGGTTCAGATTTAGATGTAACTCCCATATATATTTAATGTAAATTGTGCACCGATTTGCACAAAATGTGGCATATCGTACTGAATTAAGTCTAAAATGATGTGTACTAAGTTTCGTGAAAGTCGGTTCAGATTTAGATATAGCTCCCATACATATTTTTGCCTGATTTAATTTAAATGGTACATCAAAGACCCTATATATCCTTCGATTTGCACGAAATTCGGAATAGCGTACTGAATTGAGTCTAGAATGATGTGTGCTAAGTTTAATGAAAATCGGTTCAGATTTAGATATAGCTCCCATATATATTTTCGACCGATTTATTGTAAATGGTGCTAAAGTCCCTATTATCTTTCGATGTTAATGGAATTTGGCATAGTGTACTGTGTTTAGGCGAGGGACTTGCTCTACTCCTCGCCGTGGTGTTGGGGGGATCAAGGAATTAACTCGAGGGAGCGGGGGAATGACGACGAGAGCTCCCAGGCAGCGCGTGTGTTGTAAATGCAGAAAAGACAAGAAAGAGAGTACAATAAATAAAACCACAAGTGTTATTAGTTAATATTCTAATTCATTGGATTTATTGGAGATTCTTTCTTTTCTTACAACAATTAAATTACCTTATGTAATTTGGTGTGGTGGCGTCAGAGGCCTGTTAGTGCTAACACGTAGATGTTAGCTCGACAAAAGTTAGTTAGCAAGTTGACTCTTCGATAGCTACAAGACAAGTGAAGTGAGAGTTCTTGTGATCGCAGAGGATCGCTTATCTATTTCTACTAATACATATACATATTCCAATGAGTGAAAATAGCAAGGAGAGCAAAACAACTACTTCCCCCGCTGTTAGGTCATCCGCGCCCTACGGTATCCGCAGAGGGAATGTGTAGGGGAGATGCCAATAATGATAATCATCATCCGTGATTGATCCAGCTCAGGAAGTGGTGTCAGAACATATCAAAAATATACATACTGAATTGAGACTATATATTTTTTTTTCGCCCGATTTTAGGTAAATGGTGCACCAAACTCCTAATGTTTGTCCTAATGACACCAAATGCATTAAATTTAGACTAGAATAACTTTATTGCGTTTTGTTGAATTTGGTGTATATATAAATCGATTTCCATTAATTTGTCCCATTGTACACAAAGGATATAAACAGAAAAAAGTTAATTTGTTTTGGAAACAGAAATGGAACATTGTTATGAACATATGTTGAATTTTGTGCCCATCTGGCAACTCCTTTATATAGAAACAGGTGTTCAAAAAAGATGCATCCGCAATTTGTGTACAATGGAAAAGTTAGAAATGCGTAGATATGGTATTTACCGGGTAAATACCCAAGTGGTGGTTAAATACCGGGTAAATACCCATTTGCGGTAATTATGAGTGTATTTACTATATTGAATCGGTAATACAACATCTTACACCATATTTCCGGTTTTCTGTTATCAAATCGATTCAGAATGGATAGTTTTACGATACTTTAAAGACGTGGGTAAATACTTGGGTAAATACCCGAGTTTTTACCCAAAAATTGGGTTTAAACTCATTAACTGCCGAACCACTTGACATAGGCGGCCAAAATTTTGCACACATGTTTTTAATGACAAAGCAAATATAGAAATCCAACATGGGTTCCCTGGGTCTACGTTTTGATATAGCCCCATATAACAGTATCTTCTGATTTACCCAAAATTAACTGCCGAACCACTTGACATAGACGGCCAAAATGTTGCATACATGTTTTTAATGTCAAAGCAAATATAGAAATCCAAATGCGTGCATTCATTAAATATGTACATAAAACAGGATTATCGGGACAAGAAATTCATAATTCAAATGTTAGGTGAAAGTGCTCCTTCATATTCAACAGTAAAAAATTGGGTTGGTGAATTTAAACGTGGTCGTACAAGCATTGAAGATGACGTAGTGGACGTCCAAAAACAGCAACAACAACAGAAATTGTAGCCAAAGTGTATGGTATGGTACGAGTATTAAATGATCGACGAATAAAAGTGCGTGAAATTGCTAATATCATGGGCATGTCACGATGTGTGCCGTATCATGGACATGTCAATCTATAGTAAAAGGGAGCTATATCTAAATCTGGACCAATTTTCACGAAAGAAGGCAGACATCACTCTAGGCTCAATTGAGTACGTTATGCCAAATTTCGTGCAAATCGAAGGATATATGGGGACTTTGGTGCACCACTTACATGGAATCGGACGAAACTGTATATGGTAGCTATATCTAAATCAGGACCGATTTTCAAGAAACTTGGCAGACATCATTCTAGACCTAAATGATTTGGCTGTACCAAATTTCGTGCAAATCGAAAGATATATAGGGAATAAATCGGATAAATATATATATATGGGAGCTATATCTAAATCTGAACCGATGTTTCACAATTTCAATAGGGTTCGTCCTTGGACCGAATAAGTGACCTATGCCAAATTTCATCCAATTCGGATCATAAATGCGACCTGTATTTTTTTACAATTTAACATGGACAGACAGATGGACGGACGGACATGCATAAATCGACTTAGAAAGTGATTATATGCATATTCTCAAAAGGAACCATGTGTCTATCTCGTTTCCTTTTGCCTGTACAACAGTGTGGTGAAGGGTATAAAAAGGGGGTTATATGGGGACTACCCCTAAAATAGGGTGAATATTAATAATTTTTGGTAGGGAGATTTGTTACAATATACGACTACGAAATACAATGTTACAGCAAATTCTGTTGAAAAACTCGCTCATGAACCCCAAATATATATAATAGAGTACTGAATTAGGTCCAGAACGAAGTGTGCCAAGTTTCGAGAAAATCGGGTCTGATTTTATAGTGTGCCCTATGCAAATCGAAAGATATTTAGGAACTTGGAAGCCCCATTTACCTTATATCGGACGGAAATATATATGGGATATATAAAACAGACCCGATTTGCTCGAAACTTGGCATATATAAATCAGACCCGATTTTCTCGAAACTTGGCACACTTCGTTCTGGACCTAATTCAGTACTCTTTGCCAAATTTCGTGTAAATCGAAAGATATATAGGATCTTTGGTGCCCCATTAACTTGAATCGGACGAAAATATATATGGGAGCTATATATAAATCTGAACCGATTTTCTCGGAACTTGGCACACGTCATACTAGACTCAATTCAGTACACTATGCAAATTTTCGTGCAAATCGAAAAATATGTAAGGACTTTAGCGTACCACTTACATAACATCGGACAAAACTATATATGGGAGCTATATTTAAATCTGAACCGATTTTCACGAAACTTGGTACACATCATTCTGGACCTAAGTCAGTACTCTATGCTAAATTTCGTGGAAATCGAAAGATATATAGGGACTTTGGTGCACCATTTACCTTAAATCAGACGAAAATATATATGGGAGCTATATCTAAATCTCAACCGATTTTTCCCAATTTCAATAGGGTTCGTCCTTGGGCCAAATAGACTAGCTGTGCCAAATTTCATCCAAATCGGATTATAAATGCGACCTTTTTACAATTTAACACCAACAGGCGGACAGACGGACGGACATACATAAATCGACTCAGAAAGTTATTCTATGCATATTCTCAAAAAGAATCATGTGTCTATCTCGTTTCCTATTGCCTGTTACAAACATATGCACAAAGACATAATACCCTGTAACACAGTGTGGTGAAGGGTATACAATGGACTGAAGCTGGAGATAGTGACCAGTGAAGGCAAAAACGATTATATCTGCTGGTAAGGTTATGGCAAGGGTGGCGTAGGGGATGATAGATACCAAGCAACGGCTCTGATTGGCTTTAACATGGCGAAGTCCAGGCTTATCTTGGTCCCTCTTTCATCTCAATCGTGGACACTGACCTCCCCGCGGTGCCACCTGGGGAGCTATTCTCATAACCCGATGAAATAGTGAGTTAACATGTGCCGCGAGTTCACCCATAAGAACTATAAACAAATGGGTTGAGGCGTCGGGTTAGTTGCCCACTCTCGGAAAACCCAACCTACTATGAAAAAGCAAAGAAAAAGAAAACCATACCCCCCTAATGTTGACGACCCCCGCAAACGTATGAAGGACCACGATCTGCGAATCTGCACTTGGAATGTGCGCACGTTGTACAGAACAGTTGCAGTGTTCGCTTTGGCGGATATACTCAGGAAGTACAAAGCCGATATTATTGCCTTACAGGAAATGCAATGGAAAGGGACAGGCGTAAGTAAATCAGACCATTACGCCCTGTATTATAGCTGCCATGAAACGAGACATGAATTTGGCTGCGGATTAATGGTTAACAGGAGAATAAAAGACCTTGTCTCTAGATTCACTCCAGTAGATGAGCGAATTGCTATAATCCGTATAAAAGCTAAGTTATTTTACATCAGTCTAATTTGCGCCCATGCTCCGACCGAAGATAAAGACGAACAGAACAAAGACATATTTTACGAGCGCCTAGAAACAGCATATGACCGTTGCCCTGTCCATGACATTAAAATTCTGCTAGAAGATTTTAATGCAAAAATCGGAAGGGAAAATATCTTTGGCCACACCGTCGGAAAATTCGGCCTTCATGAAGAAACATCCGACAACGGCATGAGGTTGATTGACTTCGCGGCTGCAAAAAACATGGTAGTTAGCAGCACCAGATTCAAGCATCTCGATATACACAAGGCCCCCTGGATCTCTCCTGATCAAGTAACGAGAAATCAAATTGATCATGTTGTGATAGACGGAAGGCATTCATCCAGTGTTTTAGACGTCCGATCGATCCGAGGAGCGAATATCGATTCGGACCATTACCTTGTGGCAGCCAAGGTACGCACCCGTCTTAATGCTGCAGCAAAGGTGCGATCTAATACAACACGGAAACTCGACGTCGAAAAGCTGCAAACACAACAGGTAGCCGAGGCCTACTCCGATCAACTTAGCCATCTGCTTGAAGAAAGCAATTCTTGTCCTGATAATAGTATAGAAGCACAATGGCAAAGAATTGCCCACTCCCTACAAACTGCAGCAAAAAGACCTGCAGAAACCCAAAAAGACCTGATGTGAAAAAATTGTCCAGTAGCAACAGGTAACGTGATGGAGAATTATCGGGAGAAAAGGAGAGAGAGGAGAAACGTGTTTTCAGAAAAAAGAAGAAAGAACAAGAAAAACGTGAGCGTGAGCAAATCGAGATGTACAGCAGTCAGAATGAAGTCCGGGAATTTTACCAAGGAGTAAAACACCAAACCGAAGGCTTTGGTGCAGGCACATCCTCCTGTAGAGATGAAGAATGAAACCTGGTACAGATACAGACAGCGTGTTGAGGATTTGGAAGGAGCATTTCGAAAAGCTACTAGTATCAAATAGTGGCGATGAAGAAGATACCCCAGAACCAATAAGAGATGATGGTATAGAGTGTATACCACCTAGCCAAGATGAGGTCATAAAAGCAATTAATCGGCTCAAGAACAACAAAGCAGCAGGAGCCGAGGGGGACCAGATGGTCAGGAGCATGCACCAGCTGGTTAACACAATTTAGCTAGATGAATGCATGCCCAATGATTGGAACCTCATCCTGTGTCCCGTGCACAAAAAAGGAGACAAAACGATATGTGCCAACTATAGAGGAATAAGTCTCCTTCCCATCGCATATAAAGTGTTATCCAGTGTGGTGTGTGAACGATTGAAGCCAATGGTCAATGACATCATTGGAACATACCAATGCGGCTTCAGACCTGGCAAATCCACCATTGACCAGATTTTTACTCTGCGCCAAATCCTGGAAAAGACCCACGAAAAACACATCGACACATACCACCTATTTGTCGACTATAAAGCCGCATTCGACAGCCCTATCCGTCCAGAGGTGTTTAAAGAACTATCGGACCTATCGGAGCCCTTCAATACCGAACGAGGATTCAGACAAGGTGACAGTTTGTCGTGTGATCTTTTTAACATCCTAATGGAAAAGGTCATACGAGTCGTTAAGGTGAACAGAAATGGCACTCTGTACACCAAACAACTCCAGTTACTCGCCTACGCCGATGACATCGATATAATGGGTCGAACATTGCGAGCGATAACAGCCACCTTTGAACAAATAGAAAAGGAGTCTGCAAAAAGTGGGTCTGGCAGTAAACGGCGAGAATACCAAGCTGATGGTATCAACGCGCAAGACGTCCAGTAGACTCGGACCAACTGTGGAACTTGAGAACTACAGCTTCGAGGTAGTTAAAGACTTTATATACCTTGGTACCGCCATAAATAAAACGAATGACATCAGTTTTGAAATTCGGAGAAGGATTGTGATGGCCAACAGATGCTACTATGGTCTAAGTAAGCAGTTTAGAAACAAGGCCACCTCCCGCCAGACCAAACTCACACTTTACAAGACGCTGATACTACCCGTGCTATTATATGGATCAGAAGCATGGGTACTTGCGCAAGCAGATGAGGCAGCTCTTGGGGTGTTTGAGAGAAAAATTCTCCCAAAAGATCTACGGGCCGATCTGCGTCGACGTTGAATATCGGCGTCGAATGAACCAGGAGCTTTACAATTTATACGCGGACATCGACATAGTCAGTCGTATTGAGCTGCAGCGACTACGGTGGCTTGGCCATGTTGTGCGGATGAATGAAGATGCCCCAGCTCAAAAGGCATATAAAAATGAGCCTACTGATGGTTCCCGTAGAAGGGGAAGGCCACGAATCAGATGGAAAGACCAAGTAGAAAATAACATCTTGGAACGTGGTCTTCCAAATTGGTGGACTTGCGCACAAGACCGACGCGCTTGGAAATCTCTTTTAAGCTCGGCTTATGGAACAACCGTTCTGTAGCAAGCCAGCTAAGTAAGTAAAGTAAGGTTACGGCAAACGTTTTTGGGAATTCATAGGTATTTTATTGATAGACTATCTGAGAAAAGGGTCAAAAAATAAATTCCGAGCGCTATTGCAAACTTTTGGATCAATTAAATGTATAAAATCGGGAAAAACGTCCTGTCTTACAACACAAAAAAATATTTTTCATCAAGACAGCGCACAGGAGTGTTTTAAACATGGCTAAAATCAGCGAATTATAATACGAGTTACTTGACCACCCACCTTATTCTTCTGATTTAGCTCCCAGCGACTTTTATTTGTTCCCAGACCTAAAAAAAATTCCTGCTGGCAAGCATTTTACCTCAAATGAAGATTGTAAACCACTATTTTGAAGACCTTGAGGAAAACTATTTTAATCAAGAGATATAATTGCTAAAAAAGCGTTGGACTAAGTGCATTGAAGTTTCAGGATATTTTATTGAAAAATAAAAATAGTTTTGAAATACTAACTATTCTCTTTCATTGATAGGCTAAGAAGTTTCCGAGCCGATTTCGTATGAATGCAACGTTTTACAAGCACCTTTTTTGTTTTTCTTAAATTATGCACCCACCTATTTTAAATCATAGCTTTGCAGTTGTTACCACGTACCGATTAAGCCAATATGCCAAAGTATGCAAATATTCTAACTAACGCACCTGCCGCAAAAACTCGAAAACCTCGTTGCTGTTGTTACATTTTACGCCTTTATTTGCGAACATTGCAAATATTTAAATGCAACTTTCTATTCAGACATCACAATGAATGTTAGCTGTGCATGAGTGCGCATTTTTATTTTCGGTACATTTATATTTTTATCTGAAAAGCCGTGTGTTCTTTTTTAGGATTTTTTCGTGTGGTTGTAAGTAGGGTAGATTTGCCGGTGCACAACTGTAATTTGACACCCTTTTTTATGACCTTTTGCTTCCCACGAAAACTTGGGTGGTCTTTTGCTGCTAATATAAACAAAGAGTGTATTTTAATGTTCTTTTGCTGCTAATATAAACAATGAGTGTATTTTAATGTTCTTTTGCTTCCTGAAAAAGCTCCTCCTTAGTTTTGGCTCCACAAATAAGTTGTTTATGGTGCGGATCTTTTTCGATGAATCCCCTACCCCTCTACCCTCGTCTTCCCAACCATCACAGAGATTGTAGTTAACAAGGAGTGATCGTGAGTTTGGTTCCTAATAAAAACAATGATTGTATTTTAATTTTCTTTTGCTGCTTAATAAAAAAAGGGGGGTGTAATGCGACACTCTTTTGCTTCCTAATGTAAAAAACTTCTGCATAATTTTTGGGCTCTACAAATTGATTATGTTGTTCACGTGTTATTTTTTACTCAGTGAATCCTCTGTCCCCTGTTCGCTCTCCCCAAGTTAGAGATTGTAGTTGACAATAAAATGATTGGGAGCCTCCGGTTTGCAATACTGCATATTGTCATCATTTTCCAAGCACTTGTTTATATTATTCTTAGTTCAAAATATTGCGAAATTGTAACATGCGAAGACCGACGTGTGTGGCACACACAAAATTCTCATGGTTTTTATATTATTATTATTATTTTTGTTATATTCGAGTATTTTAGGAAATTTGTTTTTCACATACAATGTTTAAATCGAAAAATATAGCACGCTTTTAGGCTGGATATTCTATAAGGCTTAAAACGTTTAAAAGCCTAATACGAATTTACAAAATTATTCAGTGTTACAGAAGCATTTTGAAAAGCAACATGAATAATTTTGTAGGAGTTTCTGACATGGATGAAGTAACAGCTGTCTTCGAAATTATTAAATTCGAAGTCCGGGCAGATAAGCACCTCCTAAAAAATGGGGACTCATTAATAGATACTTTCATGGATGATGATGGTGTGGAGATAGCATTTGAAAATGCCAAAGATAGGCTTACAAATGCAAGTCAACAACATGCAGCGGATGAACTTATACCAGATGGTCAGGATCTAACAAGATTGAGCCCAAATGATCCATGGTTTGAGACCCTGAATGAAAACCATCTACGACCGGAGAAGCCAACAATAATTTCCAATGTTGTATTGCCGTCGTATCCTTCGATTGCGGACGAAGTAGATACCTTTGTCAAGGACCATTTAGTTGCATTAAAAACTTTAATTGCTGCAGATACAGACAATAAATCTAAGATTGTAAAACAATTTATAAATGAAAATTATTAATATTTATTAATAAAAAAATATAAAAGTATTAGCTTTATATGTCATTTATTTGGCTGTGATATTCCAGAGGCTTGGGAAATTTTGTTTACACTCATCAATGTATGTCAAGTTAAGTATTCAATGCATATGAATAAATGCTTACACATAAGAATTCGATTCGGAAAATATCGAAATGTTGAGTTCTGTTACAGAAAGGGCTTACAGTAACCTACAAGTACTTGATTTATCAACATCACACTTCTCTATAAAATTTTTTAAATAAAAATGGGTGGCGTAGGGGATGATAGATACCAAGCAACGGCTCTGATTAGCTTTAACATGGCGAAGCCCAGGCTTATCTTGGTCCCTCTTTCATCTCAATTGTGGACACTGACCTCCCCGCGGTGCCACCTGGGGAGCTATTCTCATCACCCGATGAAATAGTGAGCTAATATGTGTCGCGAGTTCACCCATAAGAACTATAAAAAAAATGGGTTGAGGCGTCGGGTTAGTTGCCCACTCTCGGAAAACCCAACCTACTATGAAAAAGCAAAGAAAAAGAAAACCAAACCCCCCTAATGTTGACGACCCCCGCAAACGTATAAAGGACCACGATCTGCGAATCTGCACTTGGAATGTGCGCACGCTATACAGAACAGGGGCAGTGTTCGCTTTGGCGGATATACTCAAGAAGTACAAAGCCGATATTATTGCCTTACAGGAAATGCGATGGAAAGGGACAGGCGTAAGTAAATCAGACGATTACGCCCTGTATTATAGCTGCCATGAAACGAGACATGAATTTGGCTGCGGATTTATGGTTAACAGGAGAATAAAAGACCTTGTCTCCAGATTCACTCCAGTAGATGAGCGAATTGCTATAATCCGTATAAAAGCGAAGTTCTTTTACATCAGTCTAATTTGCGCCCATGCTCCGACCGAAGATAAAGATGAACAGACCAAAGATATATTTTATGAGCGCCTAGAAACAGCATATGACCGTTGCCCTGGCCATGACATTAAAATTCTGCTAGGAGATTTTAATGCAAAAATCGGAAGGGAAAATATCTTTGGCCCCACCGTCGGAAAATTCAGCCTTCATGAAGAAACATCCGACAACGGCATGAGGTTGATTGACTTCGCGGCAGCAAAAAACATGGTAGTTAGCAGCACCAGATTCAAGCATCTCGATATACACAAGGCCACCTGGATTTCTCCTGATCAAGTAACGAGAAATCAAATTGATCATGTTGTGATAGACGGAAGGCATGCATCCAGTGTTTTAGACGTCCGATCGATCCGAGGAGCGAATATCGATTCGGACCATTACCTTGTGGCAGCCAAGGTACGCACCCGTCTAAATGTTGCAGCAAAGGTGCGATCTAATACAACACGGAAACTCGACGTCGAAAAGCTGCAAACACAACAGGTAGCCGAGGCCTACTCCGCTCAACTTACCCATCTGCTTGAAGAAAGCACTTCTTGTCCCGATAATAGTATAGAAGCACAATGGCAAAGAATTGCCCACTCCCTACAAACTGCAGCAAAAAGAACAATTGGGTACCAAAAACCACCACCAAGAAACCCATGGTACGATCAGGAGTGTCGTATTGCTACTGATGTGAAAAACGCAGCGTATAGGGCAACCCTGCAGACAGTAGCAACACGTAACGTGATGGAGAATTATCGGGAGAAAGGAAAAGCCCTATCCGTTCAGAGGTGTATATATAGCCATGTCTGCCTTCGGCATTCCTGCAAAATTAATACGGCTATGCAGGATAACATTGAGTGGCACAAGGTCAGCCGTTAAAGTCGGAAA